>NC_044499.1:41793314-42028314 GCF_902362185.1 Chanos chanos | reverse complement strand
CCTGCCAAGAAAGAAGACAGCAACAGATTACCACTGACCCCTCCTCTCCCTCCCCCTCCCCCCTTTACCCCCACCCCCACCTCCATCTCTCATCCTCTCAGCCCCCAATCTCCCCATCCTCAAACTATTCCGTCAAGAACACACACACCCACACATGCCAACTGTTTTCAGCCGCCCTGGGGCTTTGAGAGGATTTCTCGGTCTATTCTGGTTAGGGCTTTTTGTTATTCTTGACAAGAGCAGATCAGTTCACTTGCGACATTCACTCCTGTTTCCAGTTCCCTGTCGACAGCTGTGATCTTAATATCCTCTATCCTAGTCTTTGGAAGAACTGGTATTTACTGGCGTAATCTGCTTTGATTCAGAGGAAAATGACACACGGGGAGATGCTGTACGTCGGTTGTTCAAAACTTATAGTGGCCAATACAAACTGTATTCAATATCCTCCTCTACTTTTTCCCTATTGTCCCTCTGAGCTACACAGATACCAAGTTCTAGTAGAAACTAATGTCGCACTGGCCTGCAGCTCATGCACATGCATACAATTATGAGCGTGTGGGTGGGAGGTTGTCATAATTTCCAATGTGGAAACACAGCAGTTCTGTTCCAGAGTACTGAAGGTGCTCTGAATGGTGCTGTAGTCCTGTTGTTCAGATGTTTAGACAAGTGACACATTGGATCTGAGGTTTCCTCATCGTTTAGGATGAAAATTACTCTCCCAACACTTCAAGAGCTTCAAAGCACTGATTGAAAATCTACCTGGATGAAATACCATACCAGGCCAGAAGGCAAAATGTGTAAATGTGTCGTGTGCTATATGGTTTGTTGGAAATTTGTATTTAAAGGGCCAAAATTTCTATATTCACCATTTGAGTAAACGTCTGAGCAGAAGTCGCAAGAAATACTTTTACCAAATATGCCTCAACAGCAATGAGAGAATATGACTTCATGTGAAATGTGCACATATCTAAGAATATGATCTTTTAATCCGGCTCTGCTTCTGCAATAGCTGATCAAATGGGCAGATTTGTGCACAACTACAGTGTGTGGGAAAAGAAAGAACACATACAGCTTGTTGTGAGAGTGTATCAATGGATGCTTTTTCCTAGACTTACAGTTCAATGAGTGTGTGTTTGCTTAGCGTGTGGGTGAGCGCGGCGTAGACCCAGAGACCGATGAATGTCTTATTCAGGAATAAAACTCTCTGCAACTCCAGAACCTTCTCTCCCGTATTCCTCAAGACAAAATTTTCTTTTCTGATCAGCACTGAAATGCAATTCTCAGACCGCAATACCTAAGAGACATTTTCTTAACTCATAAATGAGTCATGCGGCTCATCTTATCTAAAGACATCCAGACAAGCTAATATGCTGCATGAGCACTCACCAAAAAAGCAGTCAGTTCCGTGGACTTCAAGCAAATATTTGTGGGGATCATGTTCCGAAGGAGACATTTCTGGAATCAGATGTTTTCCAGGAAAACACATATAAACAAATCATCGTTTTGATGAGAAATAAGGTTCTTTTAACAATCATGTCTCATAATACAAATTACTGTTCACCAACGTGTAAAGGTTGTCTCAGGGCATGCAACCTTAGTAATACTGATATATATATATATATTTTATGAAGCTTTATGAAGCTTTGCTTTCTGCATGAAGAGCCCTTGGATCAGCACTGTGATAACCTACCATGTGATTTAATGACGTACCACATAGAGAGAGTGATACACTCCTAAACTTTTGACAATTTCCTGTACTTATAAACAATTGCACAGTAATGCTGTGTGTTTCACAGTCGACGTAGGCCAAAGCTCTTTTTTTTGGCAGAGCCACTGAGAATGAAAATGCAGAGGGATTATTTCGTAATCTACCTGTAAAGACAAAATTGTAAAAAAAATAAAAAATGATTGTCCTAGGGATCAGCAAAATGAATTGCATTTGATCACATGTAATGTAATTTTAAGCTGCAAAGATCTGCAGGATATTTATTTTAATAGCTATGAGTTCAGTCGCTGTATGACTACACTTCCTCTCAGACATTTTTTTTTTTTTATAAGAGCTGAATCGTAAAACCAAGCCATTTTTTTTCCCGTCCTCAGGAACCAAATATGGACAAGAAACTACTAGACCCTGGACATTTACTTTGTACACAGTGCCATCTGATGGTCAAAGGGGATTTCTGCTGACCATAACTGAAGCAGCTCAGTAAAATCTTTCAGACAATCAGTTACTTGGTATGAGTGGTCATGGCAACAGGAAGGTCAGTGCAGGTCTCTGAAACCCAGTAAGCTTTGTCAGCTCAACTAGACCAGCCATGGAGTCGAGTCAGCAGCCTCACCTTCACGCAGGGCAAGGCAACACTCTATAGTGATTCCAGCAACACCTACCTCATACATTCCAGTTGAACTGAGGCCCATACAAAACAATTTTTGCCCAACCACATCACAAAGACCATTAAGGTGGGGAACACTGTGTACATTACAATGCTGGGAGGCAAAAGTTCAGCGTGTGGCTTAAGCAGATATTATAGTGCTAGAATGTTCTATGGTGAAATCCATGTGACCCAGAACATAGGGAAAATTTATGCTTAAGGTACTTTTAAAGTTTACAAGCTAAAAAGTGGAGAAGTAATATTCAGGACCTACAGTTACCAAACTAATACCAAACAGCTATTGTAACAAAGATACATTTTTGAAACAATTAAAACTATCTAAAACTGAAAACAATCTGGAAATATTAAAAGTTTCTCTGTTCTCTTTGTATAAAAAAGTGGTGACAGCAGCCAGCCACTCCCAACAGAACTACATTATAAACCAAATAATCATTTGACTTTTTTCACAGAATACCAGGTACCTTCACAGGTTCTTTAAAGTAAGACTAGGATGTTACTCATACTTGCAGTCCAGCCACATGCAGCTGTCCAGCATTATACTCCCCATGTATGCTTTTGGAACATGTGTTATTATTGCGGCTGACGCTATTCCATGCACCCAGACTTAGTCATAGAAAAGGCTTCATTCAAGGATAACAGTGACAAAGAGTCTGACCCATGTAGACTCCCATTATATATCTATACTGTCTAGTCACAGTATTACAAACATTACTGCCAAGGCTTTCTCTATGTTCAAACATTTACAAGGGCACTAAAGAGAAAGCATTGCAGACTGATAACAGGTCTGTTTTATTAGTGCTACACTAACAAACCCAGGATCTGCATGAATGGACAGTACAAAATTACTTTTTAAAAAATAAGATTAAGAGTACGTGTGCTATTTAATTAGTGGTATAATTATTAAAAAGGAAGTAAACATGAATTAGAAGAGGAAAGCTTTAAGACTATAGGACTTGTTGCTCTAGCAAAGCACTAGGTGGCAGTGTAAGGTTATGCATTCAGTACAGGAGCCTGTTTGAGCTATGTCCAGGGATGAGCTGACATTCATGTTTATGCTTAAGCAAAGCCTCAGAAAGTGTTGAATCTCAAAGGACAAAACAAAATATTTTCTTTTTAAAAGCAAAAAGGTTAGCACTGACCACCCCCCCCCCCCCCTCAAATTAATGACCGCACATAACAGAATGACATACATAGAGTTGATTTTCAACTGTTCATTTTAATTGACAGTTAAAACCAAATCAGCATATAAAATATACACATTGCTTCTAAAATAAATCGTTAGCATACAAGAACCAGAAATCTTATATGATAATCACTTAAACATTTTCAAAAATTCCAATATACAGATCTCTCTAAATTTTTAAAAGTGTACTTAAAAAAAAAAAAAAAAACTTGCTGCATGTTTATGTTTATTTGCCTCGAGGAAGTTCACATCCTTAGCAACAGCAGGCTTGATTAGAGTATGATGGCTTGTTGGTACTTTCAGATTTGAGAGAGAGAGACAGAGAGAGAGAGAGAGGCAGTCAAAAGCAGAGGTCCTTAAGTAGTATTCATCAGACAATCAGAAATAAATATCCATGCCTATGGCTTGTTGTACCAGCTCCATCAGCCTCAAACAAGAGGTAATGTGGAGCTCATCTGCTTCCTACACCACACAGTCACATTGTGAAAGACACATTTCCAAAAAAAAGACACATTTGCATGTCAACAAGGAAAATGTAAAACACAAAAAAACCAAACACAACCATGGAAAAAAAATAAAATTCCCCTTTTGTGAAATTTACCAGCATGTATCGACCACACATAAAAAAAAAAAAAAATTACATACAGTACATACATTTTCGAAAATCATCAGGTTGAAAACGCTGAAATAAAAGATTTAAAAGGAAGAAATGGCTGACATCTGTAGAGGGCATAAATTGTCTTACGACTAGCTGTGCTCTGAGTAGATAAGAGGGCAATTGAGAAATAAGAACTGTGACTGATTATCTATTATCTGGCGATAATCTGATGTAACACCATCAGGCTTTCAACTAGATTTGTGTGGAGTTGAAAAGTTTGTGCTTCCGTTCAGTTACGGAGGTAGCCAGAAGACAGGGATCAGGGAATAAAAGCCCTTATGGACCCAGCCTTAGTACTCTCTTAGAATTGCATTACTCTTTTTAAGATCACTTGTCTCTGATGACTGGATAAGGGAAAGCAGAACACAGAAAAGTCAGGTTGCTTGGCTTCAACCCTAATACAGTACAGCTTCCCTCTCTTTTCATGTGACAGAGAGAAGTTCACCAGTTAACAATGCATATCCATTTCCATTTGTTAAACTGCGTGGTTGATATATTTTACTTCTATATTTGACAAAATCAGAAGGGTAACCGAAGCCTAAAATTATGATTGTCTCCATAGCGCACTAATATTGGCTTTTGTAGTCTCCCTTGACTTTATAACACGTATTTCATTACTACCTTAAAAAGTAGTGTTCGGGTCCATGAGACAGCAGAGAACATGGGTTATGCATTGCACGTTTTACTGAAGCTGAAAGAAATATTCTAAAATTTGAAAATGTAACAAAGAAATGTAGGAATGTATGAAAGTATGTATGAACGCAACAACAACAACAACAAAAAAAAAACTGGTGCAGAACCAAACGAGGAGGCAGGTGACGACAGTGGCAAAAAAAACCCCATCAAAAACCAAAAACTGAACACTGGGGACTCCTGCCTGTGTAATAAGAACCAGCTCTGGCTGCTAGTGAGGCACGGGGTTACAGAGACGGTCTACAGAGACCTACACAGCAACCCAAACGGAGAGAAACTGAGGAAACTTATCTGAACTTGCTCAACACTTAGCAGCATAACTTAACAAGATATATGACTTCTCTGAATAAACGTCTCAGTCCTGCAGATAGGGTGAGTTATTGTCAAACATTTAAGGGGGCCTGAATCATGTTAATAATTTTTGTTTACCAGCTTTAAGGCAAGACATTTAAAGTGAAAGTGAACATATCAGCTAAAGGTGTTCAAACACTGAGTATCGTAGGCTTCAAGAACCTGTCTGTGATTTAAGGACAAACACTGAAAATGCCAGAACAGAGGCAATATTTAAACGTTAAAAATACATGTAAGAAACCGCTATAAAGGAATTCTGACAGGCAGCAATCTAATGCTGAATCCATCAAAATGAGAGATGATTCAGAGATGACTATGACTATGACTATGATGGTGTGTTGCGTTCTGGGGGAGTAAAGAGGAACGAGACCTTATTTGACTGAGGGGAAAATGTAGTACAAGAGGCGTCTTGTCTCCTCAGAGGTTTTATGTGCTGACTTGTAGCAGCAAAGCCCCACATTCATCCTTCTTATTTTAGTAAGGTAAGAATTCTTACAACTTTTCATTAAATGAACATAGTCAGCGCAACTGTTGAGAACAAGTGAAAGAATCTAAGACCATAGAAATATTTAGTGTGGTTAAAATTATAACGAACTTCAGTAAAGTGCATGGCTTTCAGTGGCTAGTCACCAAAAGGCAATTCACTTCCTGTGTTGCAAACTAATGCAAAACACAGGATCCAGGCCTTAAACATACCTCAACAGCATGTGTCTGAATAATGGATTTTTTTTTTTCATATTTTGTTTCAATCTGTTTGAAGGCACACAACCCAAACATAGATGTGTATATTTTAGTGTGCAAAGTATTTCTGACTATCCTCCCTTTATACTTAAAACATTTTATATATATATATATATATATATAATTTTTTTTTTTTTTACACACACACACACAGCTGAAATTTTATCAGAGCAGGACCACTGGGATATGGGAAGACCCAGGCCTCAAATTGTCAAACTTCACAGGCAATGCATAGTTGAAATACCTAAATACGTATTTTCATACCAATGCTAACGTTCACGTAGCTCCTGTTGGCACTTTGCTAGCATTAGCAGTGATGTTAAGTATATTTGGTTTTGCGTTAGATGTTTGGTTAGAGACATCCACTGGAGCGGTCCATATCGTTCCATCGTGGCTCTCAGCCCACTCCCTTAATGACAGGATGTCTGTGACTAACGCAGAACAAAGAGGTACTCACTCTGAATGAACGGAGCCAATCAATAATCAAGTCTAACAAATAATTATGCCCTTTAATGGCAGACAATGAGATTGAACAAAACAAAAAGAGTCACTCCTTTTCTTACTTCCCCCCCCCCCATTCTTAAAAATGTGGGATCATTTCTGACATTTCCTTCAAAAAAAAAAAAACATGGTCCGTGGCCCAGCCCAGATTTAGTTGTTGGGGGTTGGCTGATTCACTATCACCTGAATGACAAAGTCCTTCTGTATCTTAGTGTCCTGCAGGCGGGTTTTGTCTGTGAGAAGTTTGCCGGAGAAGAACCAGCGCTGATGGCCCACGTCAATGTTTTCCTGGGCCTGAAGTTGTTTCTTCAGCTGAGCGATGGTGTCAGTCATGCTGACGTTGAGGCGCACGTCCTTGCCAGTAGAGAGGCGTACTTTTAGCTGGAACTCCTTCTTAGGAGCGATCTGGGGCTCGGAGCTGTCTGAGGGGTCTTCTTCACTGCACTCTGTGATCAGATTAACGGGTGGAGCCAAGCAGTACACTGGCAACTGGTAACGGTTGCCGAGCTCATCATAACATTCAGTCAGCGATCCTGTAGAGATTGTAAAAAGAAAAATATTACGCTGCTCCACCTACAAAATATTTAAAAAAAAAAAATCCTGACAAGCAGTATAAGGCACTATAAAAGGAGGAAGGGGAAAAAAAAGAATCAAGATCCAACTACACTGAACTACATAAACACAATTAGTTAACTAAGTTGACTTAAACCTTTAGCTCATAGAGCTCACTTAAGGCTACATACTTCTACAAGAATTAAAATCTATTGGATAGAGTGGCTTTAAATGGACTGACACCATGTCAGGCACTCTCACCATGGGGCAGTGTTATGCTGGCTCCATCCACAATAGCCTGAGCCAAGTCGTGGTCATTGCACTCCAGAGCTAGAGCCGCCGCCTTCAAGGCATCCCAGATCTCCTTACGACCCTCAAATGCTGGAGCCGTATCCCAGAACTCATCTCTTTTGCTTCGAAGTTGTCCTTCTGTCATAGGGTATTCGCTCTTCCACTTGGGCTTCTCTTTTTTCAGTGGCTCATTGCGACCTGTAGGGACAAGTCAAAATGATCAGTCATGTACAAATTGCAACAGGCATTTCTTAAGCAGTGAGGCTTTCAGCAACACCGTAGAAGACTGCTGAAAGTTAACTACTTAAAGCGTAATATTCTGAAGGTTATCTGAAGTCTAAAACATTCATTACTCTAGACTGACTTTCCATATTGATAATTTCTGAATTAGGTACTGACCAATATAGCTTTTCCAAGACCAAAAACAATACCAGTTGTAAGTAATCAAGAGGGCCAATAACCAATATTTATTTTCAGTAAATATGAACATTTTAGGGTCAAAATTTACATGTGGACTAACACAAACTCCAAGGCAAAGCATCTTAAAGCATTTTAAATGAACATATGTTCAGAAAAGTTCTTAGAAAGACAGTGAATTTTGTTATAAAATAAAGTGCATGGAGCTGCCATTAGGTGTTAGTATTATGTTAAATAAATTGTGCAGGCTGTTATTCTAAAGGTCTAGCAACAGCTGTCATCTCAGTGTGTGTGTATTTGACACCTGGCTAACACATTCATGAATTTTTCACTGCAAGCGTTGACCGCCATTCATTTCCTATGGTCTACAGCAAAGGCACCAGAACTGGTGAAAGCAGTAAGACAAACGGGGAGGAAGCAAGGATATTTCTCTACTGAATTAAATGTTAAGTACAGTTCCGCTAGAGTCGGTTTTATTTTGACTGATAACAGAGCGAGGTCGTTTAGTAAACAGAGTGCCCACAGCAGCAAGCTTGAGCCACAGTGATGGTGAAGAATGGTCACATATGTGTGAGTCAGATGTAAGAGACAGCGCATGAAATTACATTATGGAGTTTTGAAACTTCAGTATGTCCTTTTTGCCAACTCCAGAGTGAGCTCTTCAACTTAAGCATGCTCTTCTCACGTTTTTGCCCAGACAAGAAGGAAAATATTTCTCAAAGCTTGTTTCCCACATCTCTCTCACATTTCTGGACAAGAGTATTAATCAGCTATTTGTTTGTCTTTCCCCCCCCCCCCCCCCCCAATCACTGGCAAGCGCGTCAGTCAAAAACAACAATTCTGATAATCTGGAAAATTACTGACATCAGCTCTGATTAATCGGTCGAAGTGATACTTGGTCGACCCCTGCTTTGAATGCACTGCAGACAGCAGCAAGTCATTTGGATTTTTATAGCTAATCCATTTTTGTATAGGGCAAAGTCACACTGCCAGGATCCTAATATCAAGGCAAACAATAAAAGTTGAAAAGAGATCAGTACATTCACACTAAACCTAACTGACAGGAAAAAAAGGTAGTGTATGAAGGTATTTGTTTGAAAAAAGGTCAGTATCTTGAATGCTTTTGGAAAAATAGTGCAACTCTTAGCTAAATACAACATTAAAAAGGAAATTGTGTCAGACAAAAGTTTACTATCATGCTGGAACGAAGAGAGACAATCAGAGCAAACCTTTTTCTTTAATCTGACCAACACTCTTGGCAGCTCAGCAAAAGGCAAGCAGACAGTGTTTATACTTGTCTACTAACCCACTAGTGCCAAAATCTTAGAAACGGAAGGTGTAACCAAAGCCAGGGGAAGATGAGTAAGTTCCTCCACAATGATACGCACTTGAAAGAGATAGGCGAGTTGTAAAGATGTCAGTCAGGCCAGCCGGTATCTTATGTCTCACAAAACAGGGACACTACTGGCATTTAAGGTTTTATTAAGGGTTCAAATAACTCCACGACACAACAGCAGGTCAGCATTTAAACCAGACCATATCTCATAGGGGTTGTGCCTCTCCAGGACATGGTAAGTCTCTTAATTTAGCCATCACATTATTTGTGGTGGACAATGACTTCAGCTTAAATGTGAAAAAAAAAAAAGTTTCGTAAAAATGAACATCTGTGACATACTTCAGAGCCACCTCTAGTCTCATATTCAGTTACTTAAAGTTCAGCAATGTCCCAATTCTGGACTAGTGAATGGTGCAAGAATTTGGTACCACTCTGCAGAAGTTTATGACTGTTAGATGCAGACCATTTTATTTACGATGGGAATTCACCACTGTCCTTATAACAGCAATGTAGGCTCCCCCTCACACAAAAAATATGGAGGCGCTCCACGAACTGCATGGGGCTATTAGCAAACTGCAGAACACACACCCTGATGGACTGTTTGTCACCTGAGATTTCAACCATGCAAATCTCAAATCAGTGCCCCCTAAATTCCATCAACGTGTGGACTTTGCATCGAGAAGGGCGTACGCATTGCATCTAATTTACACAAACATCCCCGGCGCGTACCAGGCGGACACCGCCCCTACCTCAGCGACTCAGACCAAATCTGTTATGCTAATCCTAGCATACAGACTGCTCATCATACGCTCCAGACTGGCTCTGAAGCAGGTGAAAACCTGGCCAGCAGGACTCATCTCTGCTCTTAAGGACTATTTTGAGCATACAGACTGGCGCATGATCAGGGAGGCTGCAACCAACGGTGACTCCACCAACTTGGAGGAACACACAGCATCAGTGACCAGCTACATCAGCAAGTGCTTTGATGACGTCACTGTCTTTAAGACCATCACTACACGCCCCAACCATAAGCCGTGGACGACTGCGAAGGTGTGTGCGCTTCTGAGAACTCGAGACTCCGTCTTCAGAGCAGGAGACAAGGTGGCCCTAAGAACAGCGAGGCAATGCGCGCACACGCCCAAAGAATCCACAGCCACTGTCAAGACAGCAGTGACACACAGCACATGTGGCAGGGTATCCAGGCCATCACTAACTACAGGACAACATTACCAGTCTGTGACAGTGATGCCTCCCTTCCAGATGCACTAAACAACTTCTACACTTGGTTTGAGGCGCAGAATGATGTGGCGGTAAGGAAGACCACCCCTCCTCCCAATGACCAGGTACTGCGTCTAATCACAGCTAGAGGAGAGCTCTATGAGGAGTCAACCCACGCAAGGCTGCAGGACCAGACAATATTCCTGGCAGAGTGCTCAGAGAATGTGTAGACCAGCTGGCAGATGTTCTCACTGACATCTTCAAAATCTCCCTGAGCAGTGCTGTTGTTCCTGCCTGCTCTTCAACACCTGACTGGAAAGCTGAGCCTGCTGGGCATGAACACCTCCCTCTGCAACTGGATCCTGGACTTCCTGACTGGAAGACCTCAATCAGTCAGGCCTGGGAGCAGCATCTCCAACACCACCACACTGAGCACTAGGGCCCCCCAGGGATGTGTACTCAGTCCACCGCTGTTCACTCCATTGACTCACAACTGTGCAGCAATGTAATTGAAGCTGTGCATCTAGCTCGCCGATGACACGACCATGGAGGGTCTCATCAATGAGAACGACATGTCAGCATTCAGAGAGGAGGTACAGCGGCTAACAGACTGCTGCAGAGCCAACAACCTGTCCCCGAACGTGGACAAAACAAGAGATGATTGTTGACTTCAGGAGAACACAGAATGACCACTCTCCACTGAACATCGACGATTCATCTGTGGAGATCGTCAAGAACACCAAATTCCTTGGCGTTCACCTGGCAGAGAACCTCACCTGGAGTCTCAACATCAGCTTCATAGCCAAGAAAGCCCAAAAGAGTCTCTACTTTCTGTGAAGGCTGAGAAAAGCCCGTCTCCCACTCACCATCCTCACCATATTTTCACAGAGGGACTGTTGAGAGCATCCTGTGCAGCTGCATCACTACATGGTTTGGAAACTGCACCGTCTCTAACTGCAAGACACCGCAGCGGATAGTGAGGACAGCTGAGAAGATCATCGGCATTTCTCTTCTCTCCATCACAGACATTTACACCACACATCAGTTGTATCCGCAAAGCCACCAGCACTGGGGATGACTCCAAGCAGTCCCTCACACAAACTCTTTACCCTCCTGCCGTCTGTAAAGGTACCGCAGCATTCGGACCCTCATGGCTGGACTGTGTAGCAGTTTCTTCCCCCAAGCCATCAGATGCTTCAACACTCAGTGATCAGACTTGATGTCCCCCCATGCATGCACGCACACACACGCACGCACACACACACACACACACACACACACACACACACACACACGTACACATACACCAGGGCTTCAAACCAGAATTTTTTTCAATCGGTTCGTTCCGAGCAGAATCGGTATTCTAAGGTTTCCGGTTTTGCGTTCCACCTTATAATTATTGTTCCAAAACCAGTTAGAAGCAAATGAAATACCGATTAATAACGTTCCATATAGGGCTGTGTGGCATGACAATATGTATGCTTTCGGATGGTATAAAAATGTCTATAATAGATATTTTACTGTAATGTCACAGAACATAACAGAAATGCACTGCATCACTAACTAGGAGGACTGTAGTCAAATCTGTTCTTGGGCTGAAATCCACTGTGGCTAACCGGTCATGAGAAACTGTCATTTTAACACTGCAGTTAAGAAGCTTGCTAATGGGCTATGCAGGGCACATTATGTTTAGCCTAACTGGAGCTAGCTAGCTATTTCCAACATTAGTTGTCTTTACATGGTAGCCTATAGTAGAAGTGGGTGATCTCCAGAGAATCGTTAGAAAAGAAGGGATGAACACCAGAGGAAAAACTTCATACCTCAGCTGTAGTTGTTGTGATATAGGTTAGGGTTTAAGCAGCCAAAAAGAGAGACTTATAACATAAAGATACTGACAACGGCTCAGACCAGCATCTTTTCTCATACAGAAGTAAATTTTGACTCCCACAGAGGGGTGACGTCAGTGTATATACACCCAGGCAGTGGTCATTACACTATCTATCAAACATTGACGAGGCTGATGTCTAAGATCAACATTTTATAAGATGCATAGCATAATATTTACCTACTCTGGTTGCAAACAGGGTAACCACACCACATTTCACTTTCACTGCCTGCCGCCGGTACATTTATGTCCACTATCCAAAGACGTGAGTGATGTTCAGAGGAAGACAGGAAGTAAACTCCGCACCACAGTTATTGCAAGCAGAATGTATTTTAATTTGTTGTAATACATAAATGAACAAAAAAATAACACTTAACTGTTTATCATTATTTCAAATAAATGTTCTGTTCCAGAACACACACTGAAAAATATAAAGTTTCTGGTTTCATTTTTGTTCCTAGTGAAATATCAGTTATTTCTGGTTTCCATTCCTTGAACTGGTTCAAAGCCTTGACATACACACACTTGTACCCAGTTGAACACCATTCCACTCACCTTACAATGTTTCGCACACTCCTTTCTAAAGTACTGCACTGACCACTTCTGCTGTTAATACTGTACTTACATTTACATTTTTTTAAAAGCAGTTTACGTTTACACTATAGCAGATGTCTTGCAATCTAGCACTGTCTGGCTTAGTAATTCTGCGCTGTCTTTTGCACTGTCTGTCTTAGAACTTTTGCACTGTTTGTACATGTTTGCACACATGCACTTTATGTAGTCTAGTGTAGGCCTGTGTAGTCTCAGCTCTATGTAGTCTCATGTGGTTCTGTATTGTTCTATGTAGCACCATGGTCCTGGATGAACATTGTTTTATCTCACTGTGTACGAGCTGCGGTTGAAATGACAAAGCCTACGTCTACCACATTTTAAACAAACAAACAAAAAATAAAGAACACCACAAACCAACTTTTCTCTAGACAAGGTAGGAGTGTTTTTTTATTATTATTTTTAGCAGGACAGTTTGCATACCAACAGTAGGCATTTGGAGTCTAAAATGCAAAGTTCAGTCATATCCTACCACATCAAAGGTCATATGAGATAGACACACGGAATTACGTAGAGTTCTTCGAGTGGTATAGTTAAGAAAGATTTTCATTTATGACTGTGCTGTAACTGTGTAGTATCACACAACTTTTCCACAATACATTTCATCACTGGTGTAATTTCAACAGTGAAAGGGTACTGCATGAAGGCCTTTCCACCTTCAGTGCGTAGAAGACAGGACACACAATCACAATTTCCAAGTCCCTTAAAAGGTCACCTTTCTTCCAAAGAAATTATTTAGGCCTATAGGATAGTTAGGTTGGGTGTAGCAGGCCTACATGATCAGGACAACAGCCAATGAATAACAGACAAGGTGACTATAATTGTAACCATAAAATTATAGTAATAACATTCACGCAAAACATTATTAACCCATACTAAATATTACTAAACAATGTTAGTAATTAATCCATTATATAAAACATCACACATGTTCCTTGTAACATTCCCGAACAAAACTTATGGAAACGTTACAGAAACATGCTGAGACAATTGGGTGTGGTACTGATGTAAAACCCATAGAGATCTAACTCAACTTAATGGAGACACTGCAATCATGCCAGACTGAAGCTTTAAGGGCTTTAAAGGCAGCAGGGGGATATGGACTGAAAAAACCATGACTTCATCATGACATACTGTCTCTGGGTGGGGAGAAAAAAAAAGGGAGAGAGAGAGCCGAATACTTGTGGTCTTCCCTCAGCCTTATCGTAGGAATCAAACAACAGCTTGTTTATCTTAAGTAATTCCTGTGAAAACACCCCTGCCATGGGAATGCCCATATATCCTTACTTACTCCACCCTCCCTCTTTTACTGCTTTTTATGCCAAGCACAAGAGCATTCCCCTTGAGATACAATGAAAGTATTTCAACCAATGTCAAGCAGTACATATTACAAAACAAGACTGAACTGGACTGTAGCCGTCACAAGCTGCTGTTGTAATTGACAAGATTTTTTTATCTCCTTTCCTAGATGCAGCTCATACACTATATTCAAAATAAAGACAACATTGGTGTGCTGACTTTCCATCAGCTAATTCAAGCCTTGGTGACTAGACAACTCTGGTCTCGACTGACATGAACAACTTAAGCAAAGCTAACTAGAACATATTACTCCCATAAAAATACCATCATACTAGCAAGGTATGAGAGCTTTCTGTAGTATTTTGACCAATTTTCCTTAAAGTTCTTTAGCAATGAACATCTAATGCTTAGCTAGGTTACATAATAACATTGTTGTTACAAGGGACAAGAGCAAGATAAGACTTGCTTTGAGAACTGAGGCATCAGGGAGCTTCCTTTAGCAATCTGCTTCAGGCAGTAATTTGCACACTAAAACACTGCAGAGAGAGAGAGAGGGAGCAGTGGAACCCAGAAGTAAAATAAGCGATGGAGCCTCAGAGTTGACTTGAAAAACCTAACTTGCTTTATAATTTCGACTAAGTGCCTTTTAATGTGGAAATCTGGCACTGTGCTGGGTGGCTAGTAAATTAAATCCAAACACCCACATTTTTGTCTTCATGGAAGGAGAAAGTATTAAAGAACACTGCACCAAGCCAAAATTTTTATGGAAGTAGTTTCACTGCTTCACATTCAATACAAATTGCACAACTGAGACAGAAGTGATCATAATGACACAGGTGGCCCGGTAAATAAGTGCGCAAGAGTGGTGGATCAGAAAGGGAACTATAATGATTCCGCAAGAATGTATTTATAACAACAAAGTTAATGTTTCGCCAGAGGAGCGTGACTCCTGGAAACTGCCAATGAGTCATGACATTTATCTCTTGCTTACAGTAAAAACCATCCCAGGACAAAAAAACCCAGAGAAATAAGAGAAAAGAGGGAAGAAACAGAAGTTAGAATAGCGTGGAGTACTAGTTTACTCGGACTCGGCGGAGGAAAAGCTAGCTACATACACGTTAGGACACTGGGGATTTGAAAGTGGACGCCAGGAAAAACAGTCCTCAGCTGAAGCTAGCGCAATAAAGCTGCTTTAACTGATAAGAGCTGTGTTATGAACATGTTTTGCAGGACAGATTTATGAGATGTGGTAATTATCTTTAGGCGAATTTTCCAGTCACGATTCTTGGTGTTTATATGTGTAAATAAGTTCAGGAATAATTATGTACCGGTTTTACCCCTCAACTAATGCTCTTCGGCAAGAACTAACGCATCTTTGCACATCCGCACTTTGGCAGTTCAAATTAGCTCAAAACTTTACTTACCTCCACGTTTTCTGTGCGCCCTTCCACCACTGCGGGACGATCCCTGACCGTTTGACTCTCCACGTTCTCTCCCAACACATCCTCCCATGGTTGTCAGTGAAATATGACCCACATTGTCAACGAACTATTGATTACGGTCTAAACTAGATCCTTGCAAGCAAATGGTAAAGGTGAAATATCTCACCACATGGCAACTGGGCACATAGAGAACTTCAACACAGCAGCTTTGCATAAGCAAAACGGTGAGACATTCAAAAGTTCACAGCAAAAGTTACAACTAAGCTTGGTTAGCTAGCTAATTAAATAGCTAGAACTCTAATCGCTTATCCTGCTACAGTCCGTATGCAATCAATTTCACCTTGAGCAAGCATCAGGGTAATAACAGGTCCGCCCCTCCTCACCTTCCTTGTTTGGCTTCCTGATTACTGCGTAGCCACTATTTTGCCAGCAAGGAGTTTGTTGGCAGAATGTCGATGGTAAAAGTTAATATTGTTTGATAAGCTCAAACGTTCCATTACAAAGCGTCACATGCATTAACGCATGACTAGTGGTATGACTAGCTAGGTTACGTTACCTAGCTAGGTTATAGTAATGTTAGCATTGTAATGAAAGAACATGTGGCTAAAGTGACAAGATTAAGTTATGGAACATTTCTTGAACGATTATGCTCGCCTACAACACACGAGTCTGAACCAAGAACAGATGACGCGAGTTAAGCAGTTTTTGATACTTAACCAACTCTAACTGAGCACAGTCTTTTACAGTGCTTGCCTAAACACCAGAAAATCTTTGGAGATTCACAAACGATAAAAAATGACAAGGAGCAGAGGACGCCAAGCGGACACACTGACTACCGAGCAGAGACAGCCAACTCTTCCTCAGCGAAGCAATTTCTGTCTAACATAGACTAGCACCCGCTAACGTTAGCCAGGAAACAAACAAACTTTCTCGGTGGTTTCAATTTCACCAAAAACCGAAGGAATAAGCAACACAAATGAACGTAGTTTCTAACCTAAAACGACCAATCTGTAATCACCTTGTATAAATTCATCGTATGAGCTTTTCAAAATATAATGCACTGCAGAAGTTTTTCCTTAAGTAACATTATATTAGCCGTGTGTCTTTCGGCACCGTTCTCTTCCTGATATTGCCAGTCTTCGCACGCATGCGCTATTTCAAAATGGGTGTTTAATTACGTCACGTCAGGTGAAGTCTGACGCCAAACGATTGGACATGTTAATATTCTGTCCTGCCTATGTGTCGGGGCGATTGATAATTGACCTGGGCAGGCCAGAGGTGCACTAAGTTAGCACCACTTGGAATCAATGTACAATATAAAGGGAGATCCTAATGGCCCGCTCTCAGCTGATGGGACAGACGGCCCACCAGGAGAAAAAACGTCAACACAAAGCACGTGTATGGCAGTAGATATTTAATATGTAGATATTTAATATGTTGTGTACTTCAACAGAATAGATTTTCCATGTGATGAAATTCTATATATTATACCCAAATTGACTTCGTAGCCTAGAAGCCTTTTTATGTGGGATTGCCTTTCAGTGTCACTTATGTTTTATTTCGGAAACACCTGTCATGCTTTGCATTTTATAGAATGGGTCAGGTTTATCTAAATTTATAATGTACATGTCCGGAAGTCATCATTTCCCTGACTCGGAAATTTTGTTTTTCGTACTTTGGAGGGACAAGTTCTGTCTGTACCCAGTCAACCGGCTCTGACCGAGTGACAGTAACCGTAGCTCTCTGCGCATGCTCTCATCTGTTTGAAGTAAACCGTGCCTTCCAACGATGGCGGCTGATAGCTCATTGCTGCTAGGCTTGGTGGAAGAATTTGTGTCAGGACAACAAGACAGCAAGGCTACAGAAACGGCAACAGGTAGTTTTCATCTCTTTTGCATCCCAAAAATTAATAACGTTTAGAAGTTTGATCATAATAATCTAGCCACAACACTAAAATGTATTTCGCATGTGATGCTCCGTGCCGTGACATGCTGTACCTAGCTAGCTGCATAGCAAAACTAAGTATGTGGCTAGCAAATCCACCACATCCTGTGCAGAAGGCACGAAAGGAAATGAAGTAGTTGTGTCTGTTTAAGCATAATAGACGTCTCTACCTATCAAAAGGTGTAAGTGTTCGTGTCACATGAAAAAAAAAATTAATTTAAAACAGTTTTGCCGCTGTCTTCCCAGCTACACTAGAGGACATTTGCTTGCCTCTCATGTTAGATAGTTCAGCTCACTTATGAGTGGATCTGTCAGTGGACTCTGAACATTTGAAAGCAGGATTATCTTCCGTAACATGAAGCACGGTCACTGTCCATACTTCACAAAGGTCATTTATGGTTTATCTGTTGTTTCAAAAGAAATATGCTTTTTTCCTTTTCTAAAGCAATCAAGACTGGACAGTTCACAATACTGCAGTTGGTGGAGGCACTTGGGTAAAGTACTGCCTTTATCTTTAAGGAGTGAGAGTAAATTTGCTACAGGTTGTAACTTCTCTGTTCTCCTTTCTAATAGTATCTAAACAGTGTTAGATATGATGTAATCGTTGTTTAATGGCAAGAATGCATGGTTTTAGCACAAGTGTTGCCTCTTAAATACTCTGGAACTTTTTTCTAACTGTTTGTTCAATATGCAGCTTAAGCCTGACAAGTTCTCAGCCCCAGACCCGTGGCCGTGGGGTGCAGCTCCTCTCTCTGGTCTTACAGGAATGTTACAGCACTCTGTCAGACAGGGAAGGTAATACCATTCAAGACTTTAATTTACTTGCTTACCTTTGGCTCTAATCTTTGATCTGTTATATGCATTGTTTACATATATGACATCTGTAATTTTACTCTTTGCACTGTGTCTTGCAGTTGAGGTCCTTATAACTTTCTATGAAAACCGCCTGAAAGATCATTATGTCATCACACCGCATGTTTTACAGGGACTCAAGGCCCTCGTAAGTTCGGCTATGTTTAGCCTCCTGGTGCATTTAATAAGTTTTTGCTCATGTGGAATGTTCAATTCAAAGAGTTAAAGCTGCTACTATATGATATGAAAGGTAATATAGAATGTAACTTTTATAGTTTTTAATTCACACAAACAGCAAATAAATAACTACAGCATTGGATGAGTTATGCAATCAGAAGTGACACTTTGTTTTGTTGTCCTATAGACCCTGTGGATCAGGGAGTAGCTAGATTTGAATGAAAGCAGTTTTCTGACATCTAGTTAAATTTTAATGGTGAATAGAATGCTGTCAGTGTATTTTGTGTCTAAGCACAAACATTCCTACACTGATATGTGCAGTTTTTAAACTTCTTGGGGTCTATTGACTCCTCAGTAACCTTCTGAAATCCAAATTTCAGACAAAGTCCTCAGTCTTGCCCCCTGGGTCAGCTGTGTCCATTCTGAAATCTCTGTTCCAGGATGTCCATGTACAGGTTGGTACCCGACTGGTACTCACAAGTACATGCACATACACTTGATTGATGCACAAACCATGAAAATGTCGTAAATATAAAGTGTTGGTTTGTAGAGCTTTAGGTGAATTCTTATTTGCATGTTTTTGTGCTGTGTTAATGAAAGAAAAGCTGTACTTTTTCATTTTCCTAAAACACAGTGCACGTATCAACAGAAAGTGACGTCTTGATGCAACGAGGAGTAGAATTCACTCATTTCAATTTCCTTCTCCTAGTCTCTAATGCTGGCAGAGCGATCATGTGTCTACAATATCCTTATCAATCTCATGGAGCTGAGAGAGGAGGGTGAGCAATGAGCAGAGAGCTGGTGTTTGGTGTTCTCTCACAGATTTTTTTAAGTTCCCATTTCAAAGACAGCGGATTATGTTACATTAGACTCTGTTTCCAACCCACAGAACTGAAGGGTTTGGGTGCAGATTTCGTCTTTGGGTTTGTACAGTCGGTGGATGGAGAGAGGGATCCACGCAACCTCCTAATGGCATTCCAGATTGCTAGAAACATCATCCAGAGAGGCTACAATCTCGGTGAGAGAAGCTTCTGACACATACGCACAAACACAGTATACCGACAATAACGTCATTCTTATGTGTACTTAGGTAAATGAGTCAGATTTTCTAGTTTTCAAAGACTGAATTTCAGTCCTGTATTGAAAATGTCTAATTCTTGATTATAGGAATTAGGAAATTCTTACTTCATCTTTTTCAAAAGTGACTTTTGGAGTCTACATGTCAATATCAATCAGTCTGTTTGTGTTGCCCAGACTGAATTTGTTATGGATTTGTTATTTGGTGATGAATATGATACTTTTCGCTCTGCACAGGTCAATTCACAGAGGAACTCTTTGAAGTGACCTCCTGTTACTTTCCTATTGACTTCACTCCAGTAAGTGCTGATGTTTTTTGTCATTGGGTGTGGTGTAGACAACATCATGAACGTACTGCATATTACATCCTGCACTTCTGGACCTAGACTGATATTGATTTGCCAGTAATGTTTTTGATGTGCTTTGTAATATGTAATTCAGCCTGCAAACTCTCCTTTGTGTTTCGGAACAGCCCCCCAATGATCCTCACGGAATCACACAGGAGGAGCTCATCTTGTCTCTTAGGGCTGTCTTGACAGGAACACCTCGATTCGCAGAGGTAGGTAACACAGAAATGCGTTCTAAAGTAGCCTCAGCTCTGAAGCTGTCTTTTGTGTATTATCAGTCCAGGAAGTGGCCATATCCAGTGACAGCCATATATGCAGCCATGTCTGTGTACATTATTAATCCCATACTTTGTTTTGACAGTTCCTGTTACCATTGATCATTGAGAAGTTAGACTCAGATGTTCAGAGTGCCAAAGTAGACTCGTTGCAGACACTGGTAAAGTATACTTTAAGCCTGGCTCTCATCCTCCTCTATTCATATTCCAAAAAAACTAGCGACCACAGTGTAAACCACGGTACATAAAACCTGATAACATATGGTTGTGAAGAATCTGAAGTTTTCTGGATCAGTGCTCTTACAGTTTTATTCTGAGCTCTGATTTAAATGAATTGCCTCATTTTAGGCTGCCTGCGGACCCGTGTATGGACATAAAGAGTTGGCCGAATTCCTCCCGGGACTCTGGTCCTCAATACGCAGAGAGGTACATTGCTTTGCTAAATAAAGTGCTGAAACAATGGCTCTCATTGTTTGAACAGGATGTAAAACGAAGCTGTTTTTATCATTTCCCAGTGACAGAGTTTTTAATAGTTTCCCACGTAGCTTTCAATTCTTGTGATGGCTGCAGTTTTAATACAAGCTCAAGAGAGAAAATATTTTGTTCCAAGCATCCAGGTAGCTAACTGTATTTCATGAACAATGACTGCTGTACTTCCATAGGCATCTCATTAATGTACAGTGCTTTTGTCGTTAGAAAACGTACGACATTGTGCAGAAAACTGCAATTCTGCCAAATGATTGTGTCTTCTTGCGTGAAGGTGTTCCAGACAGCCAGTGAGCGGGTAGAATCCGCTGGCCTCTCCACTCTGAGCGCGCTCACTGCATGTCTCTCTCGCTCTGTCCTCACCTCTGACTCTGAGGATGCCCTGCACGTGTTCCTTGACCTTGTCCTTAAGGGTATGGCCACAATCCACCTGTGTCTAAGCCTGTTAAAAGCCGATATGAACATAATAATAGGAAAAGGAGATAAAGGAGGAGAGCAGGAGAGCATTCGCTGAAAAGAGATGGCTCACTCATATTTGCATTTTACACATATACATATTTGTTTATCTTAGAGAATTTATACACTCGTCGGGCTTTGTCATATTAGTCACACATATACCATGTGTTATCCTCCCAGACTGTCAGCACCATCTCTGTGAGCCTGACCTGAAGCTGGTGTGGCCTAGTGCTAAACTCCTGCAGGCAGCAGCCAAGGCTTCTTATAGAGCCAGCCTCATAGTGACAGCCGCAGTCATGCCCTCTCTCTTAGAGCAGTACAACAACAGAACACAGGTGAGAGAACCAGTCATTTCCAACCAAAGCAATGTAAGCAATGCATCAGACGTGTTATTCTGCGCCAGCGAAATGTTACATAATGTTTGTCACTGTTAGGGTTGCTCTTATACCATTCACTAACCATATACCAGTGAATGAGAAGCATTGATTTCCTCTTCTGTTTTCATAGAATTTTGAGACAAAAAAAACACGACATCTATTGTGCTTGTACCTGAGATATCGGTTAATACCACGTACCTCATGAGAATGTTTTGGTCTTTAACGACCTTACAGAATGTTCACAATTTTTGTTTTTTCTGAATCTCTGCATTGTGATTTTTCCAAAATAATAGGATCGAATCAGGTATAACCAGTTTTGAGATAGTTATTAGTCAGCAAAAAATGCAAATTTCTTCTGTCACCCTTTCTGAAGTATGTCCCTTTCTTATGCTGCCCCACCCTGCCAGGGGAACTGCAGCATCAGAGATACCAAAAAAGTTTACAAGATCATCATGGCTTTACACAGTTTGTTCTGTTATTGTTCAGGGTTTAACATGCAAGCATTCTATCTTTACAACACATTCCTAGTCCTACCCAGTGCTGGGAGTTGATCAGTTTTATTGTGTGAGGGAGTGGTTGTTGCGCATTCTGCAGCCAGCCTCTAGATATTCTTGGATCTGTGCATTTAATCAATGACAGTCTTTTTACAGTGTGCTCAGCGGCGCACCCTGCTGGAGGTATTGCAAGGCTTCATCCAACCCACACAGGCCAGCAAGCCTGCAGATGAGGGTAGGTACAGTAAAACAATTGCTCTTCAAGTTTCTCTCGTCTCTGCCGTTAGTTCTTATACTGAGTCTTTGGGTGAAGAGGTGCTTGTCTCAGTATGATTTATTAGGCTTCACAAAGGACATTTAAATGACTTTGTTCCAAATTGCCCAATCAAAGACTGACATAAGATTGTTTAACCGATTAATACCATGATATTCAATCCCATATCTCTTCTCTAATCTTTTTCAGAGAAGAGCGTGCTGCTGGAATTTCAGGAGAGTCTTTGCACTGTGGTGTTCTCTGCCTTGGCAGAGGCCAGTGCAGGGCTTCAGATCACCGCCACAAAAGTGCTGTCCGCACTGGCTCAACAGCCAGGTAAGTGCCTTAGCCCTTAAAAATTCACACACACACACACACACAACACTTCACTCTAACATCTCACACTTTATCAGCTAACCAGTCCTTTTTTTTTTTTCCACTTTGCTTTTCCACAATCCTATCACATACGCAAATGCTGCTATGGTGACGCTATAACCACAAGTCAAAAATTTTCAGCTCCTGACTTCAGTCCTAACATTTTAGAGAATCTTATCATAGGAAATGTAGTGATGTTGTAATCTTTCCCTGCTTTTTTGTTAAGGCTTGCTCTCACAGTCAGATGTAGAAGTAGCAGTAGATCACCTGACCAGACTCATTCTAGAGGAGGAGGACACACAAGTCAGGTAAAATGTCACTTCCGTGCAGGAATTTAGAAATGATCATTAGTATATGTCAGGTCTGATTTGACAGTCACCCAACGATGGAGTCTTGTATATTCTGTCCCTGTTCTTTCCTCCACCTTTACCTGAACTCAGTTCGGCTGTTCTGGAGTGTGCCGCGTGTCTGGCGAGGTTACATCCTGAAGTTTTCACGGCTAGAATGGTTCCCCGGTTAAAGGGAGAGATCCTCACAGGTACAAGGCGACAGACACGTCCAAGGATACTAAGACGACATTTGGCTTTTGCTATCTTTTTATATATATATATATATATATATATATATATATATGTAAAAACAATATATGTTAAATATTATCATGAAACATATTCACTCAAAGGCCAAATAGTAGCTTAGTGTACTGCACTGTAGCTCACTCTTTCATTCTTTCAGAGCACGTGGCGCAAGGTGACAGTTCCACCCTCGTCCAGGCACCTTCTCAAGAGGCTGTGAGACAGAGGTGTGTGACTGCATTGGCAGCAGTGTCATGTCACCTCAGTCTGGTGCAGGGGAGCACCTCTGTTTTACTGCAGGTGCTGGCATCTGCACACACAGGTACACACTCACAAACATCCTCAACACAACACAAACACATTATCAAAAGGCTACAGTCTTTTCTCACAGACTCACAGTCAGAACTTTTATCTTTTATCTCCTATTTGCATATTTCTCTTAGCATCCTGTTTGGTCCGCAGACGTTAAAAAAAAAAAAAAAAAAAAGTGAACGTTTTCTGAAACGTTGCCTAACGTTCTTTGCATAGGAAGCGGCTCGTTCTCACTGGAGGAGGTAACCTCAGTGTGTCAAAACCTGCAGCGGATCGCTGAGCAGGCAGAAGACACAGAGGACGTAGGCCGTTTCTTTCACAGCGTTATCATTCCGCGACTGCTCGGGCTGACCTTGCAGGCTGCCCTACAAAGTGAGGATCCTCGCTCTATTTAAATGAACACCGTTTGGTACACTGAACAGATACTTCTGTCAACAGTAATGTGCATTTATTCTTGAACAAGCTCAGTACTTCTGATGATGTATTCCTGTCACCATGCTCACTGTTTTTTTTTTTTTTTTGTTTGTTTTTTTTTCTCTTCTAGATGAAATGTCATCAAACCAAAGCAGTCCTCTGATACAGGAAGTGGTGCTGTCAGCCGTAGTTCCAGTCATCAGCACAACATGTGCACGACTAAAGGCAGAGTAAGTCTCCCACCGTTACACAACCAGCCCAATCCCAAAAAGCCTCGGCCAGACCCACACAGACAATCAGCAACTCTCGTCGCTGATCATAACAGGTCATGGTTAGATGTTGCAGTGTTTAAGTACGTTGTTTTAGCTTACGGAGTCCTTGTTTGTCCAGACTAGCCGCTCAGATGGCAGCCCAGGCCGTGTCTCTTTTCTTGGATGGAGATGTTTCCTTCCTCCCGGAGAATGCCTTCCCATCTAACATCCAGCTGCTCAAGGTTAGCGTGTCTTAATATGGGCGTGTGCAGTCCTCTTCCTGCAGTGCTGCAGTGTGTGTACGGGTTTTTTTTCCTCCTACACTATGCGCATATGTTATTCAGCTAATTATGGTCCCAAGGAGCCTCAGAGAAATAGATTCAAGTTTGTGTTAATGAGGAAAACAACAAAATACTACAGGAGTGTGTCCCTCCCAGGGAACTGCCTGGCAAAGACTTAATGGAGATGAGCTCACTATACTAACTTGTATCGCGGCCACTATCTGAATAATTCGTGGTAATGAGATTCAAGATGTCATGCATCTAAGGGGCTTTGAAGATTTAACACACTATCTCAAGAACATTATAAGATTAAACACATGATTTCAAGTTCATGTGTTAAGTCTAGTTTACTGGGGTTATAAGTGTTGTCATACGTTGTCTCTCTGTATACCATGGAGCTCAGATAGGGCTTTGATGCTGTGTGTTTGGAAATGAGGCCAACCTTGTCTGTCTCACACAGAGCCAGTCCTGGAGCCAGTCCCAGCTGGTGTGTCTGCTCATGGCTTCAGTGTGCTCACTTCCACGAAGTGTAAGTTCGTGCCTTTATGTGCAAACGACACCACACATTTTAATGCTGTCACCAGTAACGCTCAGCTTCGTACGTGACCTTTTGATTTTTGTTGAGCCCGACTTTGTTTGGCTGTTGATCATGAGACAGGTGGACATTCCTGAGATTGACAGACTCCTGGTTGAATTGGAGGAGCTGAGCTGTGCCTGCCCACACCCGTTCTCTTACACTTCAGCAGCCAAGTGCTTCGCCGGTCTTGTCAACAAGAGGCCAGCAGGTGAGAGAAAGCATTCTTGATACTCCTAGTAGTATCGATAAACCCTCACTATTGATCTGATTTTTTTTTATGTATGACCTAATGGAGAACTGTTTTCTATGCCAGAGGTAATAATAAATGAGTCATTTGAGCCTGACCCTTAGAGTTGACTTACCTAATTTGCATAGCGATTGTAAGATAGGAAATGTGCCCTGATTGTAAGAGTTTATGTGTCTGTGTGTGTGTTCGGTATAGGCCCAGCCCTGGATGCAGTCATGGAAAGGATGGTTAAGAGAACTAATGCGGAGCTGGACTCCACTTGCTCTCCACTGAGGAGACAAGCATTCACTCTTTTGCTTTGGGTAAAACCCCCTATTACAATAGCAGACCAAATTAAGCCACATCACTCTTCTAACAGTTTTTATGTTTTTCTCCCGACTAAGCTGTAATTAGAAAATGCTTGTAGTTCAAGTTGAGTGCTGCAGTGCAAGAATCCAATTCTTGATCTCTCATTGCAGTTGTACATTCATTTACGATTTTTGCCAGCGAAGCCTGAGCAGTGATCCGTGTCAAAATGCAAAGAACACTATAGTCTCAGAGATCTCCCATTTTTATCTGTAAGCAAGCCATTCAGCTCAGGGGGACTGGAACATATGAGCTTTTAATTTACCATTTGACAGATCTGTGTTTTGACTGGATTAAAGGGGAATTGTGTGTGTTTCCTCTGGGGCACTTGTTTTCCATGGGAATAAGAAAGGCCGTGGTTGGTTGTTGGATAATTGTTTCATGCGACTGAGGCTATGAATGTCACTCTTTGTGTAGGTGGCCAAAGCACTGCTTCTGAGATACCATCCTCTGTCAACGGCCCTGACTGACAAGGTACAGTGTGTGTGTGTATACTCTTTGTCTTCATGCTTACAAGCAACAGCCTGTTCTCCAAAGTGTCTCTCCCCCTCTGTGTACATGACACCAGTACATTTTCGAGGGTTAGATTTCACAATTACGAGACAGGATCTAAAACTGAGCCGTTTGATTGCTCACATCTTTGACATGTTAGACAGTTGTATGTCTGTGTCGAAACAAGGACAAAGAGATTCAGCATTCACACATGCTGTGAATATCTTTGTGCAAGTTCACAAACACTTTTTTTTTCCCTCTGGTTTTTCTTCTTGTGGGATATACTGCCATATGGTCCATTCTTGTTGAAGCGGAATCTGTTTTTCTCATTCCTCTTTTTTTTTTTTCTCTCTCCTCTACCTCCCTCTCTTGTCTCTCTCAGCTCTTCTCTCTATTGAGTGATCCAGAGTTGGGTTCGCTGGTGGCTGATGGTTTCTCCCTTCTTATGAGTGACTCAACAGATGTCCTCAACCGCAGTTGCCATGCCGACGTACGCATCATGTTCCGTCAGCGCTTCTTCACAGAGAACTCAGCCAAGCTTGTAAAAAGCTTCAATTCTGCAGAGCCAGGTAGGACAGCCCCCTTTCCCGGGTATCATAAACTTTTTCAGATTTTTATTTTAACATTCTAGAAAACTGAAAGTTTTACCATACCCAGATTATTAAATAAAATATGTATTTGCGATCGGTGTGGTATTGTCACTTTGTGTGTTCCAGAGAAGAAGTCCTGTTATCTGAAGGCTTTGTCACACTTGGTCAGTAACCTGCCACGACAGGTCCAGCTTACAGAGCTGCCTGCAGTGAGTACACAACATGCTTTGATGCACTACATATTTGTTAAATAATTAAGAAAATGTAGTTATTCCAGGGCGAGTTGTATTTGACAAAGAGATTAAGTGTATCGTTGTTCACATCATAAGTCAGACGTCATACATCAAACACACCTCTCGTATAAACTGACGTTTTGTCCTAACACTTTTTTTTTCCCGCCGTACTTGGGCAGCTGCTGCCACTGCTCTTGGAGGCCCTCTCGTGTCCGGATCAGGCAGTGCAGCTCTCCACACTGTCCTGTCTGCAACCTGTACTGCTGGACCCCCCGGCTGCTCTCACCACGCAGCTGGACAGCCTGATGGTTCGCCTGCTGGCCCTTACATCAAGCCCCGCTATGGTATGTCACTTATCTCTCTCCTCAAGATCCTGCACGGATAATATCAAGCATCTATGACTGGCCATCACACTTGAACTCACATAGCCAAAACCCTTTTCTTTCTCACTAGGCAGTAGTTCCCAAAAATAGCTAATCTCTCTTCCCTTACCCACACAGGCAGTACGGATTGCCTCTCTACGCTGCATCCATGTTCTCTCTCGACTCCCAGAACACATGGTAAAAATCATCTTTCGTGGCTTAAGTTCAGAGAGATAGATGCGTGACCCTCGATGCCTCATTTCTTGTACTGAGTATGTCCCTCTGTCCAAATCCATTGGCCTTTGCAGATCCTGCCGTTCCGGGCCCGGGTGCTGCGTGCTCTGGCGGGTCCATTAGATGACAGGAAAAGGCTGGTGAGAAAGGAGGCAGTGTCTGCCAGAGGAGAGTGGTGAGTCCCAATTAAGTCTTGCTGGACTTGTTTTCATATTTCAGTTATTCATGGGACTGAATTCAAGCAAAATTTCTGTGTAGCCCTGTACCTTTTGTCCAATCATCCAGGGGCCTTAGATCACAGGAAACTGCAGCCACATCATCACTGGACCTGTTGTTTGTGGTTTGTTGTGTAAGAGGTCTGTGGAGTGAACACGGTGTGTTTTGATGGACAGGTTTCTGGTGGGGAGCCCTGGAAGGTGAAGAACCCCTGTGTTTCTCCGACCACAGTGGGAGAAAAAGCCAGGGCGTCACCGAAAGACAGGCCCAGGATCCCAAAAGCATCCACAGTGGAGACGGCACCTCCTCCAAACACATCTCCTCACCTCCTTTTACAGGAGATTTTACTGTTTTTGTACTGCTTCTGAATACGCACAAAGCAAGAGTTAACCCCTCCTTCTCGGTGACAAGGACTCGGTCATAGGCTACACAGACCCTGATAATTGGACTTAAAAATATATTGACCTGGAAACAAACCAAAATCACGCACTGGGGGAAGTACTTCCTGTTAATTTCTACCGTGAGTGCTTGATCGTGGAACTCTTGTGTCAGTTCTAATGTTAGCCTTCATCATTAGAAATTTAACAGCACAACAGTCTTCTGACACACAGTGAAGGATATGAGGTAATGTGCCAACACCGGAGTGGCTTAATTAACAGGACACTGTTGGAAGGGTTGTGTGTTCCATGATAATCTTCAGTTAATCCTCACTCTGCCCATCCTCATGTCCCTTGAATACTTATGAGTCAACTGCTGATTTCATTTGGTAATATTATATGTAACATTTTTTGCTGAAAGTCACAGTAAATGTAATGAATTTACCTTTTGGTATATGACAACATAATGTGCAAAGGTTATAAAGTTGTTTCTTATCATTCAGCTTCATAAAGCTGACTAACTCTGAAAACTCACAGAGAGCTCACACCAAGGAGATAATGGACAGTATTTAAATGCAAATAACAAAGCTTGTCAATAAAACCTTTTTTTTTTTCTTACAGTCTAACTTAGTGATTATTGACTCACGGTTTTGGGGGTTTTTTGGGGTTTTTTTCCCTCTTTACTGGAAGTCAGAAAAATGTGGGAACTTCAGCAAAACAAGAAACAAGACAAAGATCATCAAAACATTAGTTTAATGTAGAAAAAGAAAGAAAAAAAAAATACAAATATCCACAGTCTGTAGGATGGAGCACAGCTCCCACAAGTCTTACAGTCATGGCAATGAGTATTGCTGGCCTGAATCTACTGGGCTCATCAAACAGTTTTGTTGCAGCTGGTGACAGGGATCTAACATAGATTCCAGCTTGCGTCCACTAATACAGTACCAGCAGAGCTAACCAGAAACCAATGTGAGACGGATGACGTGCTGTGGTGCTGGGCTTCTTTTGTCTGAGCTGTTGACATTTTACAAGAGCAGGTTCCATCATTTGAATCTATATTTACAATGGATTCAAAATTCATTTTAAGCGTGTATATGAATGAACAGTGATTTTCCAATGCCTACTAAACATTTTAAAAGGCACATAATGTTTGTAACATTTTGTATGTGCTATGAAAACCTGAGTGTATTCACATTTAGCGATATCAGTAAAAACTATCACTGGTATGTTGTCACTGATCTTACAGCACATATTAATGGTTTATATCAAATAGCAAATACGCAAGCTAACATTGTAATATTGATCAGAATTTTGTTCAATTGTGCAGTGTATTCCAAAACACTAACCTCTTCAATATCTTGTCCCACTTTCAAATACAACATAAAGCGTAGATGATAAAATGTATTTCAATTCTGTGAAATTCAAAAATTCCAGATTTCTAAAATCACTGCCACACAGAAGTGTCCATAAACCACACGACTACTTAAACTGAGCCGTGACAGGCTGAGATCTACGTACGACCATGCCGGTATGAGTCCAAAACCATGTCATCTTGAAGATGTTCTTTGGCACCATGTAAATACCACAACTACTTTGAACTCAGCAAAAATCAATAACAGACTTAACATCACCTCACAGACATCTGCATCTAACACACACACACACACACTAACTAACTAGTAACGGACAAGTTACGGACAGACAGGACTTAATAGTCCAGATGTAAGATGTAGTGGGGAGAGAAGTGCAAAAATGGTCCCCTCTGCAAACTGAGCTCCGCTTACAGACCTAAGTCCGGGAGCCCCTGCTGAAAGGTGATGCTGTGATGTCAGTCTGAAGCAGCAGAGTAAGTATTCATATAGCCATCAGATCGGCTCTGTGTGGGGGACAATCCCACACCAGTCCATCTCCATAGGGAGCATGACTCGACGGCAGAAGTACACGTGTTAGCCAGTGACTGTTGAGAGACACAGAGAGTTAATTTAGAGTACAATTTAATAATTGTACACAGCATCAACCTTCTTGCTGAACAACACAACATGATTACAAGAACATTCCAACGTGCCAGTTGTTAATGCTCAATTAAGCATTGGTGACAATAGCTCAAACAAAAGATTGTGAGCATACTGGTTTACTCACCTGAGCTACCAGAGTGAAAAAAGTCTTACCTTCTCTTCTCCACACCGAACAGAATTTTCCAGTTGTTTATTCTCCCATAGTGGAATGGATTCCGGAAAACCTGACTCAATGACAAAAAAAGATTTTTGAAAACAAACAAACAAAAATATAAAAGAAACACATATTTAAGTCATGACTAAAACTCAACGAATTAATGTTATGTCAACAAAAGAGGGAATAAATGGGGAATTATTAGGATGTTTTCTTTTTTAGAAAAGGTTTTTTTTTTAAGGTAATGGATTCTAGCCCAAAAAAAAAAAAACGTCATGCCATTGACTTAGCTGAAATATAGAAATAACAGTTTTCATTGGTCCTGACCTTCCCTTTCTCCTTGAGTCTTTTGGTCTCTTTACGGTTGATATGTCTCTCCACACTAGTCTCTCCTCTGGTAATAAGCACAGCATGCCATAGTGTCAAGCCTCCCAGAGCTAGCGCCACCGAGCTACAAGGAAGAAAAAATAACACAGTGGATGCTTTTTACCTCCAATTACTGCATTTTTACTAAAAAATGGTGATGCATTGTATCATACCAATTACATACAAATTTTACATACATAATACTTTAGACAAATATAAATTAGAGCCATATCAAAAGACATCTACTCTCCAACACTTAAGTCTTGAAAAAACTCACCTTGTAAGTACCCACAAGTAGAGGATGCTCTTATGAAACAGCCTCTCCTGAAAGGTGTATGGAGGTGGAGGTGTTTGGTAGTAGCTCTTGTTGGTACACAAGGGTACATAAAGGTTAAAAGACCATGAAACCAAAATTCTGCATGGTAAATATGCAGTCATAATGTACTCGCTGTACTGCTTTTGCAACATTAAGCGTTTATGGGATGAACAACCTCAACAACACAATAATATCATTATTACAATCAGTAAAGTAAAAGAGAGAACGCTATCCATGAAAACATAAGAGGATTTAGTTCCCGTAACTATCAGGTAAGTTTACATCCACTACTGCCTAACTATACACAACGCAGTTATAAAATGCACAAACCACTTGTCTGTAGCTACACACAGGCTCGTCTAATCACACACTAACATTTCCGTATGCGCTGCAATAACTCTCTGAGTCAGTGACTCAGTGGGCAATGACTGAAGACAGCACAGAGATACTGTTTGTGAGGCAAAAGGCTGAGCCTTTTCATGTTACAGGATTAAGTAAAGGTTTGTCAAAGGTACGTTAAAATACCATTTTAGCATCGCCACGCAGATACAAATGCATGAACGTCTCTTACTCCTGTATTTTTTACAGTATGCCTTGGTACATGACAGAGTTCTGATCTTTTATCTGTATTCTCTGTCTCCAATACAATCTGCCCAGGGAGTATGTGCAGCCTCTCTCTCTACTACCTGCCTAGGTCTGTATCCCAGGGGCAGAAGGCTAAAGAGTGGCCCAGCCCCTGTCACTGGATCCCCTTCCATATGCATATCCATATTCCTATAGGACTACAAAGAAAATAGTACACACAGGGGCCCAGCTTTAAAAAATCTTAATAATGGTCTTCAGCTCTTCACATATTCAACCTTGACTGAAACACTGCCATAAGCTACTTGGAGAAATGGGTTCCTAACACATCTTAAATGTGAATGAGGAATTAAACAAGACATTTAAGAAATATTGATGCTATAGGGCTTTCTTTCTTTCAGCTATCTTTTATTATTCATTAAGTAAGTCATATCTGTGTAATCAGCATTTTAAACAGCAAAACTATTTAAACAGATAACAGATAAGGATGAGCACAGCTAACTACAGGAAAAGCTCCTTACAAGGGAAGAACTGTTCTCTGTAAGAGTTGACACGCTTGCTTAGTTTTTAAGCTAATAAATTTGAGAGGGATTGCAGAAAGCTTTACAGGGCAGATGCTGCCACCTACATGAAGAATTGGAAGGTTGTTCATAACTTAAGTCCTTCTTTTCCAGGTTTGCAGAGGCAAGTCTGCACTATTGAAAGGCACATTATTAAGGACTGATGCATTCAAAAGTTGGATTCTCTTACCTCGATAGCATTGTAAGCATCAAAGAACATGTCCTTGGCGCTGATACTGCAGTAGATGCAGCCCATAGTCATGTAGAGGCAAAATGAAAAGAAGTACCGGTGGTTGAAATGGCCCACACAATTATTTAGCCAAGCTGACAAGAAAGTTAAGTACTAAATGGCAAAGTGCAGCAGGACAGCAAATTATTCACTGACAGTACATGTTCAGTCACCATGTTAGGCAAGAAACACTAAGGACAGGATACGACAGTGGTGGTCCATTTTCAAAATACATCTGTAATACAAAAGAGATTTCGCATGATTTATACTTCTTTATGCACTGAAAAATATTCTTTGATGTATTTAAAAAGTATTTACGGGTTACAAATAACTGATTAACAAATTAATTACAGATATTACGCGTGTATTTTTTATCTCAGTGTATACATGTTGAAGACTGTTGTTCAGCTTGCGCTGTCTTTACTTGTTGAAGACTTACTTGTTGCAGATGCTGCAGTGGTGTGTTCTAGGTGGTTTAGGAACGATACATTTCTTACAAATTGATACTGATGGTGTATCACACTTTTCCTAAACAAAACAGGAAAAAAAAAAAAAAGTGAATAAAGCGACTACTAGTGTTATATCATATTTTATTTCCTGCAGGTCAGTAAAAAAAAAAAAAAGTGAGGAATTTGAAACAGAATGGTGCCAGACTACAGAGGAGAATGAAGCCACCTGTGGAGGGAAACCGGGGGAAGTGGTAGTGGCCTTGTAATAATGGAAAGCCAACATGATCAGGTTCCAGTGGCCATAGCACAGGTGCCACAGAATCCAGTGTATGGGGTAGGTGCTGAAGATCAAGGGGAGCACGCAGAGGTAGACAATGAGGACGATGGAGCTGGTTAAAGCAATCACCAGACAAACAAAAACCTTGAGGAGAGAGAGCAAGTGGACGAGAGCTGGTTAGAAAATGGGAAAATAAATAAATAAATAAATAAATAAAACTCGAATAATACATAACTACATATACATTTCACCAAAAAAAAAACAAAAAAAAAAAACCCTACATAAATAGATAGCGGTTCTTGGCTGCTGTAGTTTTCATTGACTGAGTTTGATGGAGAAAGGAGCAAGGGCTTAAATTTGAATACTGAGACATCTCATTTCAAAATGCTGACCACATAAAATCTCATTATGTACTAAACAAAACAAAAACGGCAAAAAAACATGACCAGCCACTTACCACCCCGAACCAGCGTGTTACGTTGTCTACCACCCAGTAGACCGGTTCAAAGATGCAGTCTAGGACAGTGTCGGAATTTGTCAGGCTGTTGTAGTACAGGGATTTGAGGAAAAGTTTCCCGTAACTCCAGAGTTCTTGAATTCTCCCACGCGACTTTCTGTTTCCTCTTCTAGGACACAGCCGGAACCAGCGCAAAAAGAGACGCATGTTTCTAAAGATTTGCCACCTCCAGCTACGCATTCCCTCTCCTGGAATACACATATAGCCATAATGAGATCCTGATAGATGTTGATAGATGTTGCATTGGTAATACATGTTCAGTCACCATTTTAGGTAATTACAGCTAAGGACAGGATACAACGGTAATGGTCCATTTTCAAAATACATCTGTAATGCAAGAGATTTCACAAGGTTTACTCTTCTCTATCCATTGTGAGATATTATTCTAACTATTTAAAAACATTTGCGGGTTATAAAAAATTGATGATCATATACTAAACATTCAGACTTAGCAAAAGAAAGGCCATACCATCCATCCATCTTTAACTAGCTGTTGCAAAATATAAGACCAAAAAGCAGTTGAGCCTAATGGAAACTGAACAGTTTTCTAACCAAAAAGTCAATGCCTGCATGATAATTATTTAGAAAGAGTACGTAATCTTTACTCAAGCAACGTTGGCTGGTATCGCCAAACTGAAGTGATCTGCCTGGAGTACTTCAATCTATTCTTTCTCAAAAATGTACAGGATCAGAAGCTCAGGCAGCCAACCATGGGCAAGTTTTGCATTAATTATTTGTCTGTCAGGTCTCACAGGAAACTAAACATCATGTGGAAAAATGTGAGTATGTAAACATTGCTTTAACCTATCCATTTTAGCTAATGCATCCTCTGAAAATGTTAAGAAAAAATAATAATAATAATAAGTTGAATGAATCTCTGTAAGACTCACTGTCCATACACTGATCAATAGCAATTTTCTCACCTGAATAGAACACCAAAGATTCAAAGACAACCAAAAATGAATCCTTCACTCTTCTGTAGCAAGAGCCAGACTGTCCCGATTCCGACAATTCTCACCTCCCACATACCGACTAAGACACTGACACCATCATTGTAAAAACATGTATGCTGCTCAGGAACAAGCTGGGCCGTGTGCCTTCAACAGTAAACAAACGCGGTGGAGTAATTAAAAATAAAGGAATGCTCATTAAAGCCAAGGCAGAAGACAGACAACTTTCATCTAATGGCTGTACCAAAAAAAGCCCAAACCTCTAAATATTTAATCAGTTCATTGGTAAAGCAGTTTCTGAGGTAAAGTCTTACTTAGAAGTGGCATTGAGATACAGAAGCACTGTAACTCAGCACTGAATGTGGAATAAGTGGTCATTTGATACAAGCATCATTTCATGAAAGCGAGTATTAGTTTCAAAGATAAGGGAGACCCTTCCTTGAGTTCTCAAGAGAGCTGCTCGTTCATTTTTAAAGACTGACAACAGGACCAGTCTATTTTAATCAAGTCTGTGACCCCTTCCATTGTGCCAGTTATGCGGCGGGACAATGTGACCCATGTGATACTCCGGTGGAACAGATATTCAATCATACATAAATTACTGATCTTTACCATATTTTTTTTATAGTCACTACACACTAAAAAAAGGTGAGTCAATTTTAAGGGCGACCAACACTGCACTTCTGATTACACATTTTGAAACATATTTCTTTATTATTTCTTTTTCTTTTTTATCTTTCTGACTTATTAGAGACAGCTAATAAAGACATTTGATTTATCCTAAGTCCGAGAACTTTTTAGCTTTCTTGGCATGAAAACCTCAGAACTCCTGTTGCACACATAATGGGCTTTCTTTAAAACAGGCTAAGCCTGTCTTACCTTTCATGAGAACACTGTAATGCAGTCAGTCCTCTTGTTAGCTATTTCCTTAATTACACAGAAGTTCCTGAAAATACCTGACATCAAACGGTCAGCTGGATACAACTTCAGCAGTTTAAAAAAAAAGAAAAAAAAAAGAACTTTCATAAACCATGTGTCTGTCAAATGACCGCTTGAAACAGTTTCCTGTCATGGTCCAAAAGAATGGATAGAAAGAACTGTATACCAGCTGCAGCAGTGTGTACAGGCAAAATACATCTGGAAAGGTGGGTAGACAGCACAAACACACCAGACTGGCTCAGACAAAAGCAGCACAACTCCACAGCAAAGCTTATTAATGCAAAATTACCAATACTGTTTTATGGTTTGTTTTATTTGTTTTTGTTCATGATTGTTGTCCATCTGTGTGCCAGCTCGGTGTTTGACATGTCTATCAGCTTCAATGGTTCCACAAAAGCAGTTGGTCAGTGAAGAGTAGAACTATATTTTCTCCACATGCCACCTGTCTGACCCAGTGGACAATGCAAACCAGCCATGACCTGGCTCATACCTATGAGTGACACAATCCCACTGTGCTCTACTCCTGGCTAGTGTATCACATTTCCATGTCACTTTCACTTCTGATAAAAGGATACATTTTCCACTGTAACATCAGAGGCCAGGACTGAACAACATACACCACCTGTCAACAAGTTTGCTTCATTAACAATGGCAAGTCCTGAAGAAACACAGAGAGTTTTCATATTGGAGTTTTGGTAATGATTTGCATAAAATCAATATCATGTTATACAGCCATTTGCCTGTGTAAGTATTAATCCCATTGTGGGAGGAAACAATTCTTTTAATTAGAGTGCAGTTTCACAGTATAAAGACATAATACCAGTCTCTGACTGCCGTTTACAACCTCTCAGGTGCTTAACATGCCATACAGCCGCTCTCCATCTCTGACATACAGGTTATTATGAAGTACACAAACAGCACCTGCAACAAATTTGCAGGCTAGTCTGCCAAGCAACTAAGGACAGCCATTCTGCTTTGCAAGTAATCCTTGTAATCCTAGCGTCACGAAATGACAATCCAATCCTTTTTAGAACAGTAAAGTTCTCTTTTTATTAACCATCAGGGAACGTAACCTCCTGTTTCTCTGAACATGTAAATTGGCTCTTCATCACCTTCATATGCTTTTATAACTAATATAACTGTAATCCACACAACCATCCCTTCAATGGGCTCTCTAAGTATAAAACATTCCCTGACAGACGAGTGATTGGGATCCGTTATCGAAAACTCTTCTGACAAATCATACATTCCACCCTTAATATGGCTCTAACACGCTGTATCAGAGCTTTTGCGGTCTAGGTATTGACACGCACCGCAGGTTTACTCTTTTTGATCATTAATCATATTCATTGCAAGCTGCTTCAGTCGCTGACCAGTTCGCGAACGTCTGACAATAATTAGTCTTTTTGCTAGCATAACGTTACTTTCAACGTGAACATGTAGAGCACTAGAAAAACTGCTGACATTAATGCTGAAGTCGTAGATTAGATGCTGAATGCTGTATGTTCGCTATATGGCCACATCAATGCTGGTCAACGTTATCTAAAACTTAAGGTACTGCAGCTTGCTAATGTTACAGTACTAGCTAATAACGGTAAATCAGGCATAGTGAGCTACTTACTTGTCTACACCAAGTGACCGTGTTGTTGATCAAACCGCGGTTCAAGTCATTTTAATAGCTAAATATTAACATAAAATTGTCCATGATGCAACGGAATAATTAAGGTAAATTTATTAGATATCCATGCTGCGTGGACAGCTTCCAGTCACTGCATCCTCCTGCTTAAACGCGCAATGCATTTGGGGAAATGAAGTTCGGAAGTGAAAAATCATATGATTGAAAATGGCTTCTGTTCAGTGGTAAGAATTATTTTCTTTCCCCAAACTCCCCTTTGCCGCGAAGATACTGTAAACTGAATGATAAATGATGGACATTTATGTGACCTCTTCATCTGTGCATTGAGTTCCGACTTAAATAATGTATTTTGAGCATTTTTTTCCTTTTTATTGTCATGAGACTGCTTTGCGTTAAAATGTTCTGTAGCCCAAAGAGGTAGCTTTTCTGAGTCTTGGTAAATAAAACAACTGTTGATATGCATATAGTGTCGTTCTTGAGGCCAAGCCCCAAGTGAAGTTTAGTGTGTTGCACAGTTTCGTCTCAATATTACCTATTTTTGGTAAGGCACTCCCGGGTACGCAAATATGAAGCAGAGGTGCAGTACTGTCGTTCAGAGACCGTACCCGTGGAATTTGGGGACTATCATCCGCTGAAACCCATCACTGTAAGTCCATCCAAACATATTAAGTTTGTAAGACGTGCAATGGTCAATGGACATGTAGTAGCACAATGAACGCTAGCGCTCATCGTGTTTAAGAATTAGTCCTGAAGAGGGTTGTCCTCATCCACCTATATCATTCTGTCGCACATTGCACAGGTAACAGATTCCAAATCCCGGAAGAGTGGTCGTAAAGGCAGCACCTCTTCTTCCTCATCTTCCTCTAGCTCTGTGGCCCTTGACCCTCTCACCTCCATACTTGATGGCACGGATCCACTCTCGCTCTTTGCTGCTGCATCCGCCAGCGAGGCCCCAACTCTGTCCCACAGTGCCTCAGCAGGGGTACAAGTTATCACTTATTACAAACCTCGTACATATGTTGTATGAACGTATAGTTGCGTAATGTTACATTACTTAATACTGAATTTGTGGTACAAAAAGCTGTTAACTGCAGAATTCTATGAAATAGCTAACAGGTGCATTATTCACCATTGTGTGAATTAAGCCTATCAACTGGAATGCACAGTTCAGTGTATTATTATGTGCTTGTGTAAGCATTATAAAGATACAGTGCTGTGGAAACCAGAGAATTAGTTTATAGAGCGGACATCCAGGTTACACAATATTTGCTGTAGATTATAGCTCCAAACCTTAAGCTTCAATTGGTTTTCCCATTGGCAGGAGCTGGGTAGAAAACGAAGAGAGAAAGAAGAGGAGGTCGGGACAGACTTTGAGCCTTGGTCAACCAAACGTGGAGAGATCCTCGCAAGGTTCACCACAACTGAGAAACTGTCTATTGTAAGTGACTCAGCTGGTGATAGTCTTTGAGAGGAAGTGGTTTGAATACTCTTAGAATCCGTTTTTTTTCTGCTCTATTTGGAGCAACTGATACCTTTTCTTTATGTTTTCAAACAGAACCTCTTCATGGGCTCAGAAAAAAGTAAGTTCTCTTAGATTGATCTTGTGTCAGTCCACACTGTAATTCTGTCCTTTCTCGCCCTCATGTGATCCCACCCATTTGTCATGTCCCCAGCTGATTATCTGGTTATTCATTCATTTAATTTCATTATCATTGGGAGGGTGGCATTGCTCCTCATTTGCCATTGTTTGATTGAAACTGTTACGGTTATTTTATATGGATTCTAACCAAAGCCAGATTACTGTTGTGAAGTCACATTAAATTGTCTTCAAGTAGCTTATTTATTGTTTTACAAGGCAAGGCCACCAGCCCAAGCTCTGCAGTCTCAGAAAAGGTGCGGACTCGCCTCGAGGAACTCGATGACCTGGAAGAGGTAAGTTATACATTCACATAAGGGTATTGAACCTCACACTGATTGTTTTCAAGGGGATGATAGAAATATGTATTTGTTTGTCTGTTTGTGGTTGTGTCTGTGTTTGTATCATGCAGCTTGGTTTGTGTTGTAGGGATCTCAAAGGGAGATGCTGAACTTGTCACAGCAGGACTATGTGAATCGTATTGAAGAGTTGAATCAGTCGCTAAAGGAAGCCTGGGCCTCAGATCAGAAGGTCAAAGCCCTCAAAATAGTCATCCAGGTCAGAGCCAGTCAACTCCATATATATGTCTGTCATAGTTCAGAACATAAGACAGACTACATAAAATGTGGTCATTTACATATACTTGTAACTTTTTTTATTTACTTGTGTTTGAATTTATATTGCAGTGCTCCAAACTCCTCTCAGATACATCTGTGATTCGGTTTTACCCCAGCAAGTTTGTACTCATAACGGATATTCTAGACACTTTTGGTGAGTTCTGCAGATATTGCATGTGTTCTGAATTCAACCAATGAACTAAATTAAAATAAACTAGTTAGCTTCTTGTTCAATCCGTACTGATTTTATCACCACAGGACGGCTGGTTTATGAGAGAATATGGTCCATGTGTTCTGACCCACGTCCTCTAACAGGTAAGACCATCTTTCAGTTAGTCTTCCTTGGCTTGTGGAGAGCTTGTGAACAGGAACCCTGACCTCAGTATATAAAAGAATTTGGTCCCTTACTGCATTAACAGACTGGATGCACTTTCTTCATTTCCACTTCTTTTATTTTCGCCCTCTTTATTTTGTTCTCTGACTTTTCTGACCTTCAGACTCCTTCTCTGTGGAAGATGTCAATGACACGGCGAAGGAGACCTGCCTCAACTGGTTCTTCAAAATTGCCTCCATCAGAGAACTCATCCCCCGACTGTATCCATATTTTACGAGAAATTAACACACTCGTACCTTCTCCTATCTTAAACTGTTTGAACAGCCAAGTCCTTGACCGGTCATTTAGATATGTTGAAGCTGCCATTCTTAAATGCAATCGCTTCTTATCCAAGACGTAAGTGCATCTCTTGATTAACATTTTCTTTTAGCCATTTCTCTGGCACTTATAGATTTGGGTTGGCATTGCTCAGATTACCTCTCTGTGTTTTCCCTCTTTGACTTACACAGTGGGATTCAGGAGACTTTACCTCGCCTTACAGCCATGATTCGGGGGATAGGGGACCCACTGGTGGCTGTCTATGCTCGTGCCTATCTCTGCAGGGTGAGCGGAAGAGATTTTTTTGAGTTTTTGTAGATATAAATTTAATTGTTTTCAAGCTAAATTTATTCCCATGTCATTCTCTCTCTCTGTGTAGGTGGGAATGGAAGTAGCCCCTCACCTGAAAGACAGTCTGAATAAGAACTTTTTTGACCTGCTAGCCTCATTCCGTCAAATCCACAGCGACAGCGTCCAGAACCAGCTGGTTCTGCAGAGAGTGGAGATTCCTGTCTACCTGACACTCTACTCCCCTGCTATCCACTGGATCTTACAGTGTGTGTCTTACAGAGCACCTGAGGTGAAAACAACATGAATGTTTTTAAAATTTGTCTTCGTGGTTTACCACATGTTTTATTTACGTCATATGTGCAGACAGTTCTCAAAAGTCTCTTGAAAGTGACGTGGTGTGAATGAAGTTCTTTACACTGGTCATATAAAATACATATGAACTCTTTCATAGAACATGTGGCAGTCATTAATAAAATATTACACACAGAGTGGCATTACTTTATGCTTTTGACACAATATATCCTTTTCTTCTCCTTATGTTTGTTTCCCTTGTAGGCCTTGCTGACAGAAATGATGGAGAGATGCAAAAAGCTGGGCAATAAGTAAGTCTTTGATCTCTGCAGGGGACATTCTTCTACTATATCAACTTGATCTTAGACCTACATCTACTCATGTCATACAAGCATGACATCAATGGAAAGTAAAATCATACTACCTACAGAGCTATATCAGTACCTATTCTCTTGGCTTACATTTCCTGTTTTTCTTTTTTTAGAGATGAAATAGTGCTGGCATGAGGTGTGTTATATAAGGAAACAAATATGCATTTATTTAACTTTTTTCTCCACAGTGCACTGCTGCTGAACTCAGTGATGTGGGCTTTCCGAGCAGAGTTCGTTGCTGCAAGGGCCACTGATTTCATTGGCATGATCAAAGACTGTGATGAAGCAGGATTCCCAAAGGTAACCTGACACAGATGCATGCACACACACACACACACACACACACACACACACAGATGCGCAAGCAGGGGTTATCTGCAGTTTACTTGTTTACATGGATAATTTTGTGTTCCACTTTTTTCCTTTCATAAACACAAACATAATGTTTCACAATCAGAAAGACCTCTGTAACATTGGTCCTCAAGCCCATGTTGATATCGAAATTCTTATGTCTTATATGTAAATTCCCCTCTCTTTCTTATATGTAAAATCACCCTCAGCACCTGTTGTTTGGATCACTGGGCCGTAGTCTGGCCTGTGCCGATCCTCCAGAGAATGAGAAGCTGCCTATTCTTAATGAGGCATGGAAGGTCATCACCAAAGTGCGCAGTCCCCAGGTACACACTCAGAGATTTCCCAAAGCACTTTGATTATCTTCCCATTGCACATGCTACTCTGCTGTCTGTTATTCAGGGCTTGTAACACCTGTTGTGAATTTCACACTACTTTTTTTTTTCTTTAGGATTACATTAACTGCGCTGAGATTTGGGTGGAATTCACTTGTCGTCATTTCACAGTGAGTGCTCTCTCTCTCTCTGTTTACGTTCTGTGCGTGCGTATGAGGAACATTCACGCGTAACAACGCTTTTATCTCACAGAAACGGGAGGTCAATACTGTTCTTGCTGACATCATCAAACACATGACCCCAGATCGTGCCTTTGAGGACGCTTATCCACAGGTACTTATTTCCTTTGAGGTTAGGGTCAAACAGTGTTTGGACCAGAGGATCAGAATGCTGTTATTTATGATGATGATGATGATGATGATGTGACAGCATTTCTCAATACGTGCATTTCAGTTACAGTCAGTGATAAAGAAAATCCTGGCCTACTTCCATGACTTCTCTGTGCTCTTCTCAATGGTAAGAGTAACAGCACTAAGTATGTGATTTTTAACCCAGAACACATTTAAACATCAGAATATCTAGATTACAATGTCCCGGCATTCCCCAAGCACAACACTGATGAGTGATTAATCAAGATGACAATTCAGCAGCATTATACGTTATTTTGGTTTGGTTTTTTTGTTTGTTTGTTTTTGCACATATTACCAGTACGTCAAAGCACCTCTGATCTCTGTGTTTATTTATGTTTGAATTCAGGAGCGATTCCTGCCGTTCTTGGACATGTTCCAGAAAGACAGTGTAAGAGTGGAGGTGTGCAAGTCCATCATGGAGGTCTTCATCAAGTACGTTTGTAGCTTTCATCCCATATCAGCTCATTACTGCAAGACTCCTTTACTGTTAATTACTTCTATCCCTATTAGACTAATTAGTCCCATTGCTTCCAGCTATGTGGAGGCGAATGTCTGTCTCTTTAACTGAATCTTGAAAAGGCATAAAATCCTCACTGATAGTGTATTAAGATCAGAGCATAGGGCTGAAAAGGGCATTGTTCATTTTTATTATCCTGATAAATTTACTTGTTGACACAAATATATAAGAGAAATATATTATTGTGGGTTCATTCATCTGATTTCGAATAGCTGGATGTATGTATGTGTTTGTCTTTGCTCTGGCTTTTTTGGATTAGTAATAGTATTCCTGGGCCTTCACTTTGTCTCTGTAACCTTATCATTAGTGTAGTCTCCTTTTGGAATGTGCTTAGTTTCTAAAAATACAGACTCCAGGCGTGATCAATCTTTCCAATTTTTATTACATGCCGGCATGAGTGAGTACAACTTACAGAGTAAAGAAGAGTCATACACAGAGGAGAGTGACTTGCCCTTTTATACCTTTAGAAAGCGACTCTTGGAAGTCGGTCGTATAACCAAGGGCAGGTTGTTTTACCATATGTATCAAGTGGTCTTGAACAGCACGGTTCTCTTTTCCTGTCACATACACAAGTTACACTAAGTGCCAACATTTAGCAGGATGTTCTTTTCTTACAGTGCGTGGGTTTCACTAAAACTTTCTGTTCAACATCAAAATCTCTATACATTTCCTAATATAGCACTCGCGATGGTTTTAAAGTTATTGCTTCCTCTCTCTCTAATTTCCCACTCTCCTCTAGACATTGTATAGTCAAACATTTGGATACATTGAATATGCAGCTAGATACATGTTAAAATATTTCCCACATTAGGCATCAGCAAGAGCCAACAAGGGACCCTGTGATCCTCAATGCCTTGCTGTACATCTGTAAGACTATGCATGACTCCGTCAAGTAAGTTTCATGCTTTTTAATTGTCTGTTTGTGTGTGTGTGTGTGTGTGTGTGTGTGTGTGTGTGTCTATGAGCATGTGCATGCGATGTTCAACCACTTTGTATGTGTCCCACAGTGCTTTAACTCTAGATGATGAGAGGAGATCATTAGCACTACTGATCAACGGCTTCATTCGCATGGTGAGTCACATAAGGCCCAACCATTTGTGCTTAACACACCACATGGGCCACATGGCATATGTTACACTAACACAGGTTTTTGCCGCCCTCAACAGAAGTCAGTCTTAACCCTTGAATAGCAGGTTAAAAGTAACACTACCCATAGATACAAGAGGAACCGGCCTGTTCTGGTTATTTATTTATCCTTTTATCTCCAAAGGTGTCATTCGGACGCGACTTTGAGCAACAGCTAAGTTTTTGTGTGGAGGCCAGAGCGACTTTCTGTAACTTGGAGCCTGTCATTATCCAGCTCATCCATGTCAGTACTTATATACCTTCTGCCTGCTGTTTCTTATCTCTGTGTGTGCATGTTTGTGTGTGTTCAAGATATGTCGGCAGTGTTACCCCTATACGTTGTTGGGAGGGGATGTGTGTGTGGGGGTGTATCCAAGTGTGTTTATGCTCTCTTAGGATCTCTTTATGGAGTTTCTTACCCACAGAATTACTGTCAGAGTGATGATTTGTTCAGGTAATGCTAAGTACTACAAGTGCCAGACTCTCTGTAAGTCAATTGAATGGTAAAAGGCTTTAATTCCATGACATGTTTAACAAATCCTATATAGGGCTTTCTAACAGTCTAGTTATGAATGTACTGCACTCCCTCCCTCATCATAACACCACCTTATAACACAACAGATTGTGATAAACAGTAGCAAGTCCACAAAAAAAGAGCTATTGATGGCATGTGTAAAGGTTATCTGTGCCCACAGACTGTCAACCAGCTGGCGATGGAGACCAGGCGAGTAATGAAAGGAAACCATTCACGCAAGACAGCCGCCTTTGTTAGGGTTAGTCCATCAATTACAAATAGATTTGAACTGTCTGTGAAGGAAACTGGCCCGGGTATTTTCATACAGAGCATGTCCTGACCCCTGTATGACCCTTGTTTTCCACACCAGGCTTGTGCTGCATACAGCTTCATCACCATTCCTTCCCTCACCAGTATTTTCAGCCGCCTCAACCTGTACCTGCTCTCAGGACAGGTTGCGCTAGCCAATCAGTGCCTTTCCCAGGGTAAGATCAACAAACGGTCCAATCAGCTGCTCTCTTTCTTTTCCTTTTTGACTTTGTGAAGTGGTGGAAAAGGCCTGAGTTTCACTTAGTTTTGATGTCTGGCATTTTTCCAGCGGATGCGTTTTTGAAGACAGCAGTCAGTATTTTACCCGAGGTGCCACGCACTATAAGTATTGAGGGCAAATTGCGCTCCTCCGAAAGTTTCCTACTTGACTTCATCAACAACTTCCTCTCCACATTGCTTGTGGTGCCGGTAAGATGAAATGTTGTCTCGTGGTCCTACTAGCTCTGCCAGTCAGAGACGTGTTTGGAACATTGACTGGTACATGGCATGTCTTCTTTTGACAGGCTTGTCTAGGTGTTTTCACTTTGCCATAGACAATGTTTTATTTCCCTGTCTTTTTTATGTGAAGGCAGCAACTGACTCTGAGGAAAACACCCATGTCCTGTATGCATTTGTCTAGTATGTGTTTGACTCTTTCAGGACCACCCAGAGCAGGGAGTGTTGTACCTGGTACGGGGCCTTTTGAACATGGTGCAGGACTACACATGGGAGGACAACAGTGATGCTAAAATCCGTGTCTACATAAGTGCTTTGCCATTACTTGCAGCACTGAGTCAGGAGAGTTACCTTTACACTGTTCCCAAAGGTAAATTCTACACATGTGACATGCTTTCAATTACCTGATTTCTATCTGCATTTCATTTTTTCCCCCCCACTTGAACGAGCAATCTACACTGTGTCTGCTTTAGTGGATTCAAATGAGACACTTTATGGAGGAGATCCAAAGTTTGTTGCCGAGATTAACAAGTTATGTGAGACGCTGATTGGGCAAGTGCTGGACCATCTGAAGAGCCTGGGGCGAGATGAGGTAGGAGCTTTGCATTCCTCACAAGACTCCAAAATTCCTGTACGTACACACACACACACACACACAAACAACTGGGAGCAGCGAAAAAGATTAATGGCTGTTCTGTACAAACAGTTCGGTTCTAAGTGAAATTTTTGTCTGGAGATAAAGCACAAAAATTCTGCAGTTTTTTTCCCCTCTCACTTTCTGTATTTTTGTACATGTCTGTGGGGTTATAGGGTTTGCGTCGACAAAGCAGCCTGGCCTTCTCTCTTTTTGGATGTCTGCTGGCACATGGAGACTTGCGTAACAACAAACTCAACCAGCTGGCCGTCAATCTGTGGAACCTCAGCCACAAGCACGGTTACTGTGAAACACGCACCTCGGTTCGTAGCGTATTTTTTTTGTGTTTATGGCTAACGTAACACGTTAAATAAGAGGTGCCAATGTGTGATCCGTTAGCAAGGCTAAGCACATAAATGACTAAGTGTTGCTATATCCTGAGTGTTTAACTCTTAAGTACAATATCCGGACGCTCCAAAGCCTCTCTCTTTCAGTCCTGTTTGTTTATCCTCATATTCTCTCTCTCTCTCTCTCTCTCACTTTTCCTTTGCGTTACTGGTCAGGTTCGCACACTGGAGTACATTAAACATCAAGCCCTGCAGCAAGATATGGCACATCTCTCAGAAATGTTGCTACGACTTTCTCTGCAGTCCAGAGCATGAGAAAAAGGTTTCGGCCTGCGCTCTCAACTTCCTCTCATCTTCAGGCATTGTCTCTGTAAACGCTCCTCTGCAATAATCGTTTAGTGTCTCCTTAGACCTCTGCAATCCGGAAAGGAACATCACTTTCGGTCACGGTTGTCTCTCTGCCGTCATGAGAGAAGTATTTGCTCATTTTCAGTTTTGAAAAAGACTATAGACTCATATTAATTCAGCGACTTTCTTCTGTTCTTATTACCATAGCTAAATGACTGGATACCTACATCTGCAGAAAGCTTCCCCTCAGTTCTTTTCACTAGAGCATGGTCATGTAGTCACATGGGAGCCATTACAGCGAGCCAATTATCCCTTGGTAAACAATGAAGAATGTACACGTGGAGGCTTTCTCATTGGACGTTTCCTTGTTTGATTCCACTTTCATTCTGTAATTCCTTTTTGTATAGTGAAACATTAAACGTTATGAAACAAAAAGAAAAATATACTAAAACAACAGCTTGTTGGGAGTGCTAATAGTCTGATCTCTCATAGCTTAGCTTGTTTTGAGTGTTAATGAACTAATCTCTCAACTTTTTTAGCTCTGACAAAAGATTTTTCATTTGTCTCTTATAACAAATCTCGATTCTCGAAGGTAATCACAAACAATGCTGCAAGGAACCAAGTCCTCAGTTCAAACAGTCAAATTCAGCAGGGGAAATTTGTCTCAATATTTCAGTCCATTTCAACTGATTTTACAACCAAATAGAGCATTACATCACAGAGAGCATATTTCATTCTCTGCTTTAACACAGTTTAAGAAGCATTCAGATTCCCTTGGCATTTTGCTCTTACAGGCTTGCTTAAATCTAAGTGCAAGAAAAATTGCAATAGAAAAGTCAGCATCAGTCATGTTTATTTAAGTAATTAAGGTATCCTTGAAAATCATCCATAATCCCCCTCTGCATCCAGCATCCAAAAATTATCCAGTTTCACGTTAAAACACACTGCCTGGCAAAGAACCCAGTTTTACAAAGGTATCAGTGACGCATTTTGTGTATAGTTCTTCATGTATAAGCACATTATACATTCAATTGACAAGCCCAACTATGCTGTCTGTTTTAGACAGTGCATTGAGCTATAGGGAAATATGGGGTGTCTGGTCCTCCTCTTCCTCAGGTTCAGCTCAACCAAATGCTGACCTGAGCACTTCAGACTAATTAAAGACCTAACCCAACATTTTAAATACATGTTTCAAAGCAAAATTTACTTCCAAGAAAAACATGCAAAGTTCATGTTACTTCCTGTTTTATGTCATTACTGATTTGGTCCATTGTAATGATTACTGAATCCAAGTGGGCAACATTTTTAACAAATCACCACTGTTCATGTCAAAAACTAAACCCTGATAAAAAGAAAATACAAGATAATCAGGTGGCCATATTTATATTCCTAAAAGTGAGGCAGTTAAAGAGAGCATTAATGTAGCACACATGCTTCTATTCATTTCTCTCCTTTTATTGAGTTCATCCAAACCTCAGAGATGAAGAGATGCAGTTATGTGTATCAAAGCAGAAAAGTGACCATTACACTCAGGACTGCTAACCAGACTCATGTAATGTTAACTCACACTCCAGTTCACGTGTCACACGCTGTACCTTCATCAGCATCCATAAGCGCATTCACACACTGTGCTTTCTGGTCGACAGAAAAAAAAAATGTCAAATGTTTCTCTGACACCATAACAGAGAAGTAGTGGTTGAGTGAGAATGAACGTGAAGGTACAGTAAATACATCCCTGGTATACATTACTGACACACATACAACCAAGCCACTCACTGTATCTAACATACCGAAAATATCAAATTCATGGATTATAAGTTATTTTGTAATGTCTGTTAATACAATCACTATCTCCACCCCTTGTGGTTGGATAGGAAGGTAAAACTGGATCTTCCCCTCTAATAAATGAGGGTTTTATAAACCCATAGTTAAACATTGGTGTAATGATGAATGGGAAATGTTAATAAGATCGAAATGCAAATGTTTTTTTTTGTTTGTTTTTTTTTCACTGGTGCATTTGTTACTGTGGATCAGATGGGAGAAAACTGAAGTCCAGGAAAATGGCTGTTGCTTTCCTCCTTTTTAAGAAACTCTACAGAGGCCAAAATCCAGAAAAAAAAAAACTGAAAGAGAGAAACACCCCCAGGAATAGCTAACAGTTTGGCTGGGCCCAGATGGTTCTGGTATAGTATAGTTTGGGATGTACTGGAGCCCTGCTGTGGTGGGTTTTTTTTTTTGGGGGGGGGGGGGGGGACTGATGTTAAGGGATCAGCATGCCACTGCCCATGGGCAACTACTCCTCAGTCCTGTTCAATCCAGCTCAATGGGGCTACTGTCCTCCTGAGCTTCCTCACCCTCCTCTTCCTCTCCAGAACCCATTAGACTGTTCAGCAGGTTTCCTTACAGATTAAAAGATCACAATTAAAATCTGTTTTAGGTATTAGGCAACGCAATTTGGATTCTGCTTCATTTCAATTCACACATCATTTTGTATTGCACTAAAGAAAACTAATCCCAGCTTTGATTTTCGAAGATTATCTTGCAAAAAATAAAGGTTTTAAAATAATTTGGTTGTATGAAATAAATACCTTTCACTTATTTCACATGGAAAACTGGTGATGGAAAACTACTGTAATTGACTTTCTATTCTTTATTTTTTTTGGTTTTCATTCACATATTTGCACTAAATCTTAATAATCTTCTGCACTTACCTAGCAACCCACCATATGATGAAGACTGTTTGGGGGGAACTCCAAAAAAGACCTGTCCTATTCTGTCCAGGTACTAGTGCAGCATGCGGTCGAGAGAAGACAAAACACAATTAGTTTAGCATTTAAACATAACTAAATTCAGAAAGCAAGCGACAGGAGTATGCAAGGTTTAGAGCTTAGTAACATAAATATCCAGTGTCTGGAGTGAAGCAAATCATAAATGACACATTACCTCATTGTACATTGGATCCCTCTTCAAAGATGGCTGATACTGTTCACATAACACTGTGAAGACTGTTAATTTCCCACTGTGCAAGAAAACACAAAACATCACATGAAAATGAAATGAAAATATCTACTCTTATTTTATGAATATATGTGATGTAAAACACCTCACAAAAATGGTCAAAGAATGTGACTGCTACGTCAGTCTCTGAAACTTTGTAGAATACCTAAAAAGGCAACAGGAGGACTAAACAAACATTCAGAAACGATGACCTTACCCGTCCACTGCCAAGAGAAGGAACCAGAGGAAATTGAGGAGTGGCTGCACAAAGGGGGGACCTTTCTCTATTGACGGGTGTTTCTGTGTGTATGTGCTAAAAACCACAGACGCACTAGTTTTGTTCTTTAGACAGAGGAACCTGGGAACACATTAAGGAATAGGCTTTAAAAAAATGTAACGTATAAATGTTAAAATAATTGTTGCACCATAAAAACAAAGTGACCATATGTGAAGTTACGCCTTTATTACTATAAATTTTTTCCTGTTATAGATTTAGTCTAGATTACAGTATCCAAGTGTGCATTCGGCATTTTTACAGTCATCTCATCACCTTGCCTTATTTGAGCATATCGACATGCTTCAGTAACAGAGCTGACTAATCAACATCACATGTGTGGTTAAGGTGTTGGTAATGATTATATTACTGCCTCATATAGTGTCATGACAGTTTGTAGAAAGTCTTGACAGTGACACCCTGATACTCAGTTTTAACGGTCAGGAAAAGCACTGATAAATGTCCACTCACTGTAAGACGGCCTGTGCCACAAACATATCCACCTCGCTACGAAAGCCCCTGGCTGCAGAGTACTCCACCAGCATCTGGGCACAGCCCTCACCATCCGTGGAATGCAAGAAGTGGTATCGGGATTCGCTGTAGTTTTGTTCTACATACAGAAAGTTCATATTCATAAAGTGAATGGTTTGATATGTTGACAGAACTTTTACAATGCAAAAGTGGTGGTCTGCTGATAAGGACACTGCACACAGAAAAAGTGACTAAAGGTCATCTGTGGCAAGTGTCATGAACATACGCTGTTTGTCTGCTGTTTATACAAGCTGTGGTCAGTTGTTCCATGTAACCGAAATCCTACCTTTCCACAACGTGACAGCCAAAAGCTGGTGCAGCTTTGGGTGCCCAAGTTTCCCCGAGCCACCAGTGGACCACTTTAGTGCTCTGGAAACAAAAGCTGCCCTCTCAGGAGAGTTCGGGTCCATCAGGCTGAAAAGCTTTGCCAGATGCTCTGTAACATAAGTGTAGTCAACCCACAATTTCTCTATCAGAGAGCAGACATCCACACAACTTCTGTCGCAGACCAGACACACAGTGTCTATTATCAATGACTTGTGTTCAGTATGTACACTAAGAATTACACTTAAGTGTAGGGTTTCACTACCGAACTACTGCTTGGTTTAAAATTTCAAAGTTAACAAATAAGTATGCACAAAATACAGTTCAACCACCACTGAGATGTAAGCTGTGCACTGCACTACTCTGACATAAAAGGAGAATACTGTGTAATGAGAACAATTAGCACAGTGACAAATGATGACATAGGCAAATGGAGTAATACTCACTTAAACGAAATTCAACTCACCTAAAGTGTCATCATCAACCTCTGCACCAGATTTCTCCAAGGACTCTAGTACTAGCATGGACAAGTCTGCTGCACTGTTTTGCTGTTGATGGGACAAACATTCTGAGTCTTAAAAGATAAGGTTATGATATGCCCTAAGGGCTGGTTTCCCACACACAGGTTTAGTCTAGAATTGATAAGAGTAAACTTCTGAATGGATTATTTCCATTCATGATGCAAACTAGTCTAGCCTACAGGGCTGTATGCTGCAATATTTAATACCTTAGGAACAGGTATGATTGTGAACTATTTACACAGGCATGGTTCATCAGTAATTTATAAAGTGCAGTGCTGGACAAAGGTGAGACTGGCGACTCCTTAAAGAATCCATACCTGGTTATAACTGAAGAAAAGCAAAGCTCCATTGTACATCAACTCCCTGGCCTCTGCATATTTGGCCTGTGACATATACCTGTACGAAGTAGGCAAGGAAAAGACAGTCGATATTTATGTTTTGGATGCAGGGCGTTAGAAGGGCTGTTGATGTATCCTGCTTTGCAGGTGTATTCCATCATCGACACTTTAAGACGATTTTTTAAATGGACATCATGAACTTTAAGAACCACACCAACGAAAGATTTTATCATCTTGGTTAACAATTATTTAAAAAGGTAATTTAGTTTATCTTCGATAGAGTTCAGAAACTGACCAGATAATCCAAATGCGGATGTGAGCTGATTAGCTTGTTGCCAGGCTAACTGCCTTGCTGATTCTGAGTTAAATCACAACATGAACATGACAGCGATGGACAAAATCAGTGACTCGCATCACCCAACCCTTATGTGACAGGTCTCTGGTAGATATGAGACCCTCTTTAGGCATTCCGAGGATGTCATGATTAGAGACACTCATCTGACACCTTGAACCTGCCTCTGAACCAAATATTTATGTGTTAGTTTTCAATCATGCCATCTTGATTGCAGACCTATCGTGATGCCAAACTATGCTAAGCTAAGTTAGTACTGGAGGCTAAATTTAGCTAGTGGATGATTAGCTTACATAGCTACAACGGTCTTAAATAACAGGGTCAGTGCTATCACAGTGAAAATTATTTTCTAAAAAGCTATGTTCTTAGTCGGACTGTTACATCGTTACACTTCCTAAATAAGTATAATGCAGAGAACAAGCGACAAATGACAAAATATTGCTTGGCCAACACCACACACTAGCATAAAACCTCTATACGAGGCAGCTGATAACTTTGCCTGAGTGACGTTTGTTGCGTCCAAACAGAGGGCAGAACACAACCACGAGGCGGTACAGAATAATCAATCTACCAATCAGCTAATAACATGATAGGGGCTAGGTAGCAAACAGAATGATCTGGAAAAGGCAGGCCCGAAAACCCATTGACCATTCTTGCTGGCAGCTGGAGAGTAATCTTACCTAAAAAATAAAGTGCGATACATTTGATGGGCCTCATAATAATCCCCTCTCTCCACGCTGGCACGCAACTTTCCCTCGACTCGCTGAACCCCCCCACGGTTCCTTGCACTGGAGCCCTTCAGAGCCTCCTGCTCCGACATCATTGTTTGTTCCCAGCTACTAAGCCCGGGCCAATCGTTACCGACGACAGTGAAAAGAAGGGAGTAGTATGACCCGTACGACTTGCCGTACTCACTCATCCATTGTGTAAATGGTGAGTTTACCATTAATTGAGCTAATGTTTTAGTCCAGCAAAGCTAATAAACTGGGAATTTATCTACAGTTATGACAAAGTTATTTCACTCTTCAGAGTTTCAAAATTTGATTTAGGATTGGCGATGCTTAAGAAAAAAGAAGGCAAAAGCAAAATTCCATTAAAATTAATGGAATTTTCCCGTTATCTTGTAGGGGAAGTATGTTTGATTCGGTGCGCTGCTAGCATGTTGTTAGACTTGGTCTGTGTCTTACTATGATTCTCAAGAGTTAACCACTGACATCAATGTAGCACACTTCTCAACCATGCTCATGACAACGGTGCATCCTCATGATCATGTCTTGTTTTATATCAGGAGAGGGCAGTGTTGGTCCTACATTAACAAGCCCCTGTATTTTCTGTTTCACATTTACAGTTGCAATCGGAAATATTCAACCCCCTCACTTCAAAAGACGTTATAGTGATGTGAATCGAGGTCAATGAAATATGACAAAAGGCCTCATCAAACAACAACAACAACAAAATGTTTATATACATTTGAATTATTTTGAGAACACAAGTTGACTTAACTTTGAGTTCAAATGAAAAATGTAACTCTTCACAAATGTGCATGTGCACTATTATTCAACCCCCAGCTTCAGTACTTTGTGGCGCTACCTTTAGCCTTTATAACTTCAAACAAGTGATTTCATTAAGTGCTGACAAGCTTCTCACATCTCTCTATTGGAATCTTTGGCCATTCTTCATGTGCAAAAGCCTCTAGCTCATTGATGTTTGCCCTCTTTATGTTTGCCTTCCGCTGCCTTCTTTAATTCCCACCAAAGATTTCCAATGGGATTTAAATCTGGGGGCTGAGAAGTCCACTCCAGGATCTATTTCTCAACTAAGTTTTGGTTGACCCAGTGTCCTTCAGTTGCAATGAAATAATTTCCTCTCCTTAATCTTACCTGTGATTGTAACTCATCTTGAGCACCTTCACAGGTGGGGTTTATATATGCATCAAAGCTGAAGCAATCTAAGGATCATTATAGAGTTCCCAAAGGCTTAATTATGTTTTAACTCCACTTTAGGCCATAAAAACTAGCAGAAGGTTTTAGAAACAGCAGTATGGTACAGGGGTTGAATAATTGTGATATGGCTAGATTAACCAGATACCCTGTTACTCACGAATACTACATCATACATTTTCTTGGTTGATTTTATATATCTCTCAACTGATAAAGAAGTCATCTAAAGCAAAATCTAGCTCTTTGAAAAAAATTTGGGGGGTTGAATACTTCCAACTGCAACTGTAGCCTTATCTTCGAAATTGAACTCTCTTAAGAGGGCGCTTGGTAGTTTAAATAATTGTCGTAAGAGGTACTGCATTGAGAAGACACATTGTTTATTAGGTTACAACACACAGAGGTCTAAAATGGTTTTTAATTCCAAACATCTTATATACATTTAGTGCACATCACGGTACATTCTGGCTGATATTATGTTACTGGTTGGGGATTTAAGCAGCAAGACGAGTGGAATGAAGGAAAAAAAACAAACAAAAAAAAAACAAAGTATGTACAAGTTGCATTTTCATTTTCAGTCTGCAAGACTTCAACATTGTAAACATCAACCGATACACCTGGCTTTGAAGATAAGCGTTATCTACAGTATCCATGTCTTTCATCTGATATAAAATGAAGTGGGCATTCTCAAAGTCTCCCTGCTTAAAATGCTTTACATAAAGAGTGTATCACATCATAAAATACATCAAATATAAAGATACATTTATTACCCAAAATATAGATTTTCTAGATTGTGTTGCTTCATTTTGATATTTCATCAGTGTCATTTGTCCTGCTTGGAATAGGTCTAGGAACACCTGGTCCTTGTTTATATGACTGAGGGGTAGGGGCTGTATTCTTCCAGTAGTCATTAGCATGTGCCAGCTCTTCAGACCTAAACAACATATTAAGTGTTCAGAATCAAAGAAATAATGGATCAACAACAGATACAGCTAAATATACATATGGAAAATATACATACAGTACTTTTCATATCATAAATCACGTACCTAGTGTTTATACTAGAGGCAGCAGCTGGATATGGAGGAAATGGCTAAAATAAGGGACAAAGAGTGCAAAGTTAATACCACCGTGCAAGGAGTATTAAACACTGACACAGAAAACTGACAGAGAGCTTAGGCTTCAAGCTAAATATCTTGGGTTCCCAAACTGCTGTAAGCCATCAAGAGGTTGTAAGACAGGTTCCTATCCCAAAAGCACTTTCGGTTTCATACTGCAGCAGGACCGTTTTTGTTTAAAACACGTGCTGTTCCACACAAATTGCAGCATACTACATTACTATGTTAAACATCAAAGTAAGAATGTAAAAAAAAAGCTTGTGTTCTGTTTACCTGGGGATTTACTGGGGGGACTTGTGTAGGAGGCGGTGGAGATGTAGTTCTCTGTGTGTTGCCACTGGACTTGTTACGTGACCTGATTTAAATGGATGTTTTCAGAATGGTGAGAGGAATGTGGCATATTGCCATTTAGCTAAATGAGTCATTCAAGGATGTGCTTGCCATTAAATTCTTACTTTCATGGGTCAAAGTTTACAGCTTGTTATTTTACATGCAGGTTATCTGCATTTTGTTAAATTTTAATTTAATAAAATGAATTAAAAAAAAACACATAAAATCAAGATATTCATGGACTACAAATCCCTTGGCTAAAGGGAAGAATGCTATACATTCCTCCTGAGGAGCCCATTGTGTCTATAGAGAAGAGCCAAAGCTGTCGTCCGTATGCACTAATTATTCCTGCTGAAGACATTGAGGATTTTCTAGATTTACCTGTATTGTCGAGAGCGACTGGCCCTCAGGCAGCCAGTCAGTGCATCTCTCTTGAACACATAGAGAACAGCAAATATGAGCAGGACCAGGAGGGGCAGCACCAGTAAGAAGAAGATAAGCAGGCCGTTCCTCAGAGAGTAGTCTGAAGAGAGAGAGTCAATTTATGGTGCAAAGCGGGTTAAATGAAATAAATTCATTTGTAATGAATCATGAAAACAAAGTTCCTTAGAACATCCTCACACAATTCTTGTAACGCCGGTTTCTCAAGTGGGTTGTGACTGTACAGAAAGTGATTACGGAAGGGGAAAAAAAAAAAAGAATGACTGTACCGATCTGAGCCGGGCCACTGTCGACACTGCCTCCTCGACCACCTCTGTTACAGTTAGGGGGACCCCAACCATCATTACAGTGACAGTGTCCCTGGTCATTGCACACCTGAAGGAATATGAAAACCATCCTCATCAACCTGTTTTTGCTGAGGAAACAAATATTCAACAGGAGAGTCTACTGTACAGTAATGACTGTTAGAATTGTTCCGAAAGGCCAAAGCTGGCCAAAACACGGCACTGAGCTGAACAACTATCACATTAGACACATTAGGTTCCCACCTAAAAAAGGAATAAACAACCAAGACCCAACAGTGTTGTGTTCATACCCCATTACTGTTGCATGTAGTCTGGGCATCACAGCCAAGGTCTGTTTCCAATGCTGATGCATTCACACACTGAAAGTCCACGCAAACCTGACCGGGCAAAACACAACTGTTACTCTACAGCCTCCTCCTGGAAAACTACACTATATGAAGGCTTTTGAATCAGTCCTACAAAAACACACCTATTTCATACCACACCTATTTCATTAGGCCTGATCAGAATATTGCAGCGCTTCAGCCCTCCAGATGGAGTGTAAAATTGTTGAAGAATGTGTCCAGACACCAATTTTGTATGATATAAAGCATATGAAATCATTTGTTTTCTCTTAATTGTACGGCTAATTACCATACGCTTACCTTCCCTGCAGCACAGACAGTCCCTGTATTTACATATCCAGGGTCTTGGACATCTGGGCCAAGGTTAAAGTCTGCATTCCTACATGAAATTCCATCTTCAATGTTCTCAATACTGATGACAGCTCCAGCTGGTGGAGCATTGGCATCAAAATTGGTGCACTGAATTTTACCACACAGAGAGTTACTGGGGACACATACACAAAAACAGGGGTATCATTAGCCTGATCTTTGGTACTAGTGTGAAATGCTTATGGTATAAGAACCACACTTGCAAATCTAAAAAAGAACCTCTAAAACCTACTACACAATTCTGAAGCACATATTCTGATAACATGTTTCACTACAACTATCAAACTACAACACTACTATGATTGCAAAACAAACTCTCAAGACTGTTATCTTACAGAAAGAAACAGCTACTCACGCCACAGTGCATGGAGTATAACGGGAACCAGTGTATCCACAGTTGCCAAACCTATCACCCCTTGTGTTGACATGTCTAAAACACTTATCATCTGCTTTTATCGCCCCTTAAGGAGAGAGGAAAATAAACTTAAGGGTAAACATTGGTAAAAGGCTGTGGGAAAAACACTACTATTTCCCCAACACGGGTCATTATGAGACACAAAATAAGAGGCACAGTGCTTTAGTGACGATGTCAAATAGGTCTATGGTCCTTAATGAAGGCAAAGAAGAAGTAAGTATCACACCCTAGAATTAAATTACCCGAGCCAAACAGCTGTTCACACTGGTAGCTGAAGAGCTGGCATCGGCCTTCATAGCAATAAGCAGTGTTCCCTGCACAGGGCAGGCCATCCATGAGGTAGAAGTCTGCTGGGCAGGTGGCTGAATTTCCATCACAGAACTCGGGCAGGTCGCACTGATTAACAGACCTCCTACACGGTGTGCCAGACACCTGGAACTAAAGCAGAACATAGAACATACATTAGTGTCCATTCGGTATATATATATATGTATATATATATATATATATTTTTCTTTATTAAAGTGACTGAGAAAAGGCCACAAGGCTTTGTTGGAGCTATAACTGAGAGAGCTGAACAAAGCCTAACCTGACAGTCTTTACAGCAGCTTCCCGTAGCACAGGCAGATCCTGCAGTGAGTGTGCAAGTGGCTGCATTGCAGCACTTATTGTTACACTCCTGCAACGCAAAACAAACAAATCCAGTCAATCACGGGGCGAAGCAGACACAGACGCTAGTGTTTGTGCCAGGAATGAGGATGTGATATAAAAGACTACCTCTGGTGTGCCACAGTCGCATTCCTCTCCTTTCTCCAACAAGCCATTCCCACACTCTGCCACGGTAACCACATCATCCTGGGAGGGCTGGTTAAGCAGACACACCCCTCCACCACGTAGGATCAGTTTTTCAAAGTCACTTTCACTGCACGTGCTGAACTGAGTGGCCCCTCTAACAATGTAAAATGAACATAATTACCGAATGATGATTAAGGTTTGGTTTTCTCAAGTGTGGTAAAGGCGTAGCAGGAAAGGAAGCAAGCCAGTAACTGAAAGGTTATGGGCTTGATCCTTAAGCATAATGAGTTTCTGCCACTGTGGCCCTGAGCAAGGCATTAAACCGCCGCCTTAGAGGTGAAAAATCACCGACACGGAAAATAGTCGTAAGCCACACTCTGTCCAGCAGGGCCAGATAAATAAATAATGTATTAAATGTAAAAAAAAAAAAAGAGGCCATAACACAATAAAAGCTCAACTGAAAAATATGCAGAATTTTTTTTTAGTTTTGTGTTTTTGTCTTGGTTATTGGTCTGTTTTACGTTAGTTCATTAAAGTCTTTCCAGATGTTTATTACATCAAAACAGGATGCAAGAATTATGTAGCGTGTGATATTGTTGTTGACAATAAAAAAGAGCAAATTACACTGTGTTATTTCAAAGTAAATGAATAAGGAACCGTTTTACTGGCTCCAGAAAATTATGATTCAGTGTCGTTCTGCACCCAAATGAAAAGAATTGACATGACACTCTTCCTCAGTCAAAAACAAAATACTAGTTCTTCAAGGCCTCTCTGAAAAATCTCAGAAGTTCAAACCATCAACACTGCAGAATCTGCAGTCAGGCCAATCAGAAGGTGGGGCAGAGTTCTAGCTGTCAGCTATTCGGTCTGTACATATGTCCATATGGTCTCATGAACGTTCTTAACTATGCAGTCATGTCAAGTTGGAAAGCCAACACATTCCAAATGCTAATGGGCGTGTCAAACAAACCAATCCATTATAAACATATCTATATAACATCCAAATATGAGATTCCAGTTTTCATACTATTGTATGATGATGTGTTTGTATTTTAAAAATGCATGACGTTCTATAGGTACTGACGTGGCAGAGGCTCCCATGATGCAGCCACCATCACAGGAACAGCGGGAGTTGTCATGATTCATGCCCAGATTGTGACCCAGCTCATGGGCAAGCACGGTGGAGAAAGCCGCCAGATTGTTGTTGCTGAACTATAATGAAAACAGATGATTCAATTTAACACTCGGATGCAAAAAAAAAAAAAAAACACATTTGAAAGGCCATTTAAAGAACAAAAAAACTCTGAAATGAAGTGAAAAATGATTAAATACACAAGATATAGATATTGTACAAATATAACAACCATATTGTAAATTCCAGTGTCATACTTTAGTATTTAGCAAACAATTACAGTAGAACACAATTATGCTATACTATAACATAAACATATTTACAAAAGAATCTGAGGTGTGTAACAGGCCAACAAAGAACCATTTTTCTCCATTGCCTTCCATTCATATTTGTTTATCCATTATGGCCCATACAGTTGTCTTAAACAGCCTCAAGCAGTCAGCTGTGCAGCTGTCATTTAGAAGACACACCTTTAATGAATAATGCACATTAGTATCAGCTTGCTGACATACACATGGCCGCAACACTCTGGATTAACAGGCGTGACATCCAGCTAAAGCTACGTTTAAAGAGTTAAAGGCAAAATGTTAAAGGGTTCTGACCACGTTGATTCCTCCACTGTTGTGCGCAGAACAAACTGTTCCTACGAATGCCATCCCAAGCACGCCTCCACTGTACGCTCCTGATCGACCGCTGTTAAAAAAGAGGAAGAGGAAGCATGACGAGAAGAGGGAAGAACACCAGCTCAAATTACCATTAACAACTTCTCAGGCAATAATCAGACCGTATTCCAGAAAGCGGGTTTAATGAAAACTCTGAGTTAGTTAAGGAAGAGGAAGTAGTAAACCTCCAAACAGAAGAGCCCTCTGGCTTTGTTTTGCCAGGAGAATTAAGCCTTAGGGCTCTTTTGTTAGGAGCTCTTCTGGGATACCCCCCAAGACAAAGACATAAAGAAAACAACTGATTATAAATCATTTGAATATTATAGTTAACGTTTCCATAAAATCTGAAGGGGAGAAGACTCATATGGTATGAACTGATTTTCTACACTTACACAATGAGCTGCCCAACATCGTGCCTAATCACAGGTAAGAGCTCCGACCTCCTCCAACGAACAAAGTTGCCCAATACCTCCCCCGGAGCCCCTTCCACACTGAAAGGATTTCCCTCCTGAAAGATATTCAGGCCCACCAGTGCCACACGAATATTCAGCTGCCTGTAATACTATGACGGACAAAGAGACGGTTAATAGCCATTAACCGGAACGTGACATTAATACAAGAACCAGAGAGAAGAGTCACAGCAGTTACAATGGGATTATACGTTGACTGCCTTCTGTACTGTTTTAAGACAAAAGCAGTGTTCTCACCGAGTCCAGCAGATGAACTAACTCTACCATCTCCTCTCGCACTGCAGTCTCATTGCCCTGTTTGAAATCGTACTGGGAAATACAAGGCAAACAAAGAGAATTTTGTCATATAAGAAATGTTTAAATCAGATAGGATTTGAGAAATTTGTTTTCAGAATGAGTACACCTTTGTGAAAAACCTACCCTTTGTTTGTCTACCACTAGCACCAACTCCACATATCTGGTTTGAGGTAAATTACGTTTTCTCTGTCAACACAACAAAACAGACAAAGAGAAAAGACTAAGTTTATAAAGAGCTGCACCTAATACAAGTGTCAACAGGAAAGTAGTTAAGTAAGAAAGTAATATTTTCCTACCCGTAAGAATGATCTCAAAGACAAGGCAGGGTCATGAGCTGAGTGGTCGTCATCATGAGATGAATCATCGGCCAGTCCACACACAAATGGCACTGGCTGATTCTCCCTCAGTGAAAATAAAAGATGTTCATTGGCTGAAGACCGGTTCAGGGCAGGCTCAAGACCATAGCCCTCATTGCCAATAAAAATGACACCCCTGGGATAATACACAGAACATGAAAAGTCACACTCAATATTTTGTCAGTTCTGTGACCTGTGAGGCAGAATGATCACATAAGAAAAGTTTGTTTAGGTGGACCAACCTACTCTCAGCTCTCACTCAACGGTAAGCATTAAGGATCTCAGTTAACCAAACTGTGTGCGGGAGACTGGTTTGTGTTGGCATAAACAAACTGTTATATTTAAGCACAGGATTGGGTCAGAGGTTAAGAACATGAGATACAAGAGACTAATACTGCCCACCTGAGACCTTGACAGGTGCTGAGTGCCACCAGTGAGTCCTCATATCCCTCCACATGCCCATAGTAATAACAGTGCCTCTGTAATGATCAAACCCCCATTAGAAAAGCAACATTAAGTATTCCTTGTCCTTTAAGAATCAGCAGTGAATGAAGTTGCCAATAGTTGTGACCATAAAAGATTCTGATAGCGTACACAGATTTACCAAAGGTTGCGCCCTATTCAAAAAAATACAGTTGGCAGAAGTTCAATGAGGGCGCAAAGTACACAAGTATTTTACTTTTCCATAGAACTCTTTTAACATATCGCATACCTCATTCCAGATATTGTTCTTAGAAATGTTTCATTTATCCACCAACAGCATTTTTATCTGCTCATATAAAATTCAAGGTCTACGTCATGACAACAGTCGTGACAACACATGTACAATGTTTGTAGAAATGTATCATTCTTCGCATTCTTTTACATTATTCCAAATATTTATCTCAAATATTTATCTTGTAACATATCCATACAATACTATCTAGCATTAAGATTTAAATAGAAATTCAAGGTCTTCTTACATGTCCTTTTGAATGTTTCTTCACAGAAGTACCATTAGCAGCATGGGAGACCACCACAAAGTTCTTAGCTAAGAAATCTCTGAGAAGATAAACACACACAAAATAAGCAGGACAAATTTATGTAAACCCATTAAACTGATTGGTTCATGACTGGTATTAAGTCATATGAAGTATTGTTTCACATAGGGTCCATGGCCTACTTGTTCCTTTTCAAGTGGAGGAAATGCTCTCTGCCATCAATGGCAATTGAGTATGTAAGGTGTTCGGAGTTTTCTTCCTGGGAATGGAAATATGAATACTTGAAGATAAAATACACAGCCTTAGGTCTATATTTACATATAGCTAGCCTGTATCTAATGGATACCTCTTTGTAGTTGTGTGAACTGCTGGACTCCCTCTTCCAGCGCTCTTGTACAAGCTGAGGATTTACAACTTTGTAGTTTTTTAGTTCTAATGTCTGGTATGGATCTGCAAACAGAAAGAGTCTAACTTAAAAACTTCTCGCACAGCGAATCACGTAACAAGCTTGTGGGGATAAAATGATAAAATTTTATATTTGCCCACCAAGATCATCAGACAAATTGACACATTAATTAGATCCAAATGAAAGATGTTTTATGCACTGATTTCATTTTTGCTTTCAGATAATATCCGTGTGTGTACACACATACACACACGCACACACACATATATTCCAAGACACAGGCTACATTCTAAATGTTTCTTGAAATTAACATCTTTTCAGCCTTCAAATCAAATGTATTGCGACTTCGCATACATTTTTTATTTTTGAAAAATTTCTATAGTAATAGTAAGGAGCTGTACACGGCATGTCAAAGGTTTTCCGTGTACAGTTTCCTCTGATGAACAAATTACCCAAGAAGTATGCGAAACATATTTATGTGTGACAAATCATATCAAGAACAGACATAGAACTAGTGCTCTTTTGTTTTGCAGTCCGAATGCTGCAGTAGTTAAAAGTGTCGTTATGAAATCGATACTGTGAATTTTTCGTAAAAGGTATTTCTTACCTGTGCTGTGAATTCCACTAATAAAATACAAAGAAACTACAAAAATATGCCATTTTTGTGTACCCATGGTGTCGCCGCGAACAATTTGTCTACTGGCTGTTGTTACGTTAGTCGTAGTCAGGTGAGATCAGGTGTGGGGTGTGCCAAGGATTCCAATAGGTGGACTAAACTAGCGCTAAAGTCTATTAAGAGCAGTTCAAAACAAGTTTAACAGGTCAAACATGATTCAGAAATATTACAGCCTATAGCGCGTTATGTTCATCTAAACGATTCTCTTTTTAAAATTCAGCCATTTCATCTTACAAGTATGGCAAGTTGCACCTGAAGCTAGTCGCATTGTGGTTCGCATCAGCGACGTGCACTATTGTTTGTTGCAATTTCCGGTGCTTACTTTGGATAACTGTCAACCTATTTTTGTTTCACCATATATCATAAATGAATAGCTGTGAAAGAGACGTAAAAAATGAAAAATTAAGAGAATCTAGGACAACCTGTATTCAGCCAGGCCCTTCGGAACCGGACAACATGTATGACCTATATAGGTTTACAGTACAGAAGAAAATAAAAAAAAAAAAAACTTGTGCTCACTCTCTAATAATAATCTGTCGTAAAAATGGGGCTAATTACATGCCCTAGAGAGTCTCACACTCAGTTTTTTAGTTAATCACTATGTAAAGACTGGCAATCAGCTTTCACTGATCGAAAATTAATTTGTATGTCTCTCCCTCTCTCTCATATATATGTGTGTGTGTATATATATATATATATATATATATATATATATATATATGAGAGAGAGAGAGACACACACACACACACACACGCGTATACATGCATAGCCTATGTGTGTGTGTCTGTGTGTGAAAAGATATTTCTCAAGGGAAAAGGACCTCGACAGAAATCAGTATTCCAGTATGAGGGTAATTTTTTTATAGTATTCATTTCATTAAATTCCTTCATCTGCTCATCATAACAGATATTTCTCAGGGGAGATGCAGGGGGAAACTGTTATCAGTAATCAGAATGCGTGTGATGTGGATGGTGTTCAGTTTTTCTTTTTTATACAACAAGGTGTAAATATATTTTGTAGGGAATTGTCTTGGTATAGATAGATAGATAGATAGATAGATAGATAGATAGATAGATAGATAGATAGACTATTCATGCCGTTCTGAGCTGACGCACCATTGACTCATAGGTAATGTAAAGGAGTATTGTATTTTCTCTTGTAATATATGATGGGGTTTCATATAAATTTAACTGATATGAAAAATTTTTACAGTCGTAACACGATAAATTATAGAAGTACAAGCCGATCAAAGGCTCGTTTGGAGTCTGATAAATGTTTTTTATTCAGGCAAACTGAGACCCGGGATATGGGTCCTTCTAGCACAAACGTCGCTATTTATTTTCAGCCAACAACAACGGTTGCATAGGCATGTGCACTTGGAGCTCAACGAAATCTTAGAAATAAAATTTTTGAACGTGACACAGCTTTCCCCCTGACCACTTACTTCGGTTATAACAGTTAGGTAATGAAGTGTATGAAGAGAATGAAGTGTATGCTTTTTGCCAGGTTTGATAGCTAGCCACTGAAGTTAGTTTAGCAGGAAGCTAAGCAGCAGAAGTAGTATTATCTAAACAAATCTGAGCCGCTGAGTGTATTTTGCTTGTGACGTTTGGGAATGTGTTTATTACTCTCAACATTTAAACTGATTAAGCTTGTAGGCTAACGTGTGGGTTAAATTTTGGGAGTGGAATATGGCTGGTTCCGACATGAACCCAAAGAATGGCATTCCCGTTTCCGGACATACAAACTGGCTGTGCAAACCCTCCGAGACTCAGATTGCTGGTATACTCATTACGAAGGAAACAGGGGACAACCACTCCATCTTAAACGATGTCGTTACGGGAATTACTACCGAGTAAGTAGTCCTTAGCTCTTTGTTGAGATGTGAGGGAAGTAGTCTCCCTACACATCTTAATCATTTGTTTGCCACCAGGAACTGCCAGGATGAGACAGTGTTCCTTGAACAAGTTGACGAAACCTCACCGTGCATCATAAAGCTACACTGCACTCCAAATTCTGGCAATGTCATCGTCAGTCTACTTATCATCAGTGAAGCTCGTACCATAGAAGTGTATTCTGGCTCTGGCGACTACTGCGGTACCTGTCGCGGGGAGAGGGATCATGGATGGCACGCTGACAGGTATAAAAGGGAAAAGGTAACCGTAGAGTTCAGTCAGATATCACAGGCCAATATCACATCTGCTTTTCAGCAGGCATGATTCATAATATATCATTAACCTCTCTGTGTATTCAAAAGCATTGTCAAGACTACAAGAATCAAGCATCAAACCTATTTTCCTTTCTTTTTTGAAATACCTGGAGGGAATTCATTTATTTTTAAAGTCAGAAGATTATCAGATGTATTCTGCAAATTAACGCATCACTCCTCTTAATGTGTTTCTGTTTTAAGTACTGTGGAGGAAAAGCTGTTCTACAGATGTCATTTGGTATTGGAATCCCCTGCCACATCATGCGAGGTTAAGGTAGGCTGTGTTTACCAGAGCTCTGCCTTTTAGGTTTACTTTAGATAACCCAGTTAGGTTTTATTGCTGTGGCTTTTTAAGAGCCATGGGTGTTCATGTTATACAGAATGCAGACAAGTCAACAATGTGATGTGTGTGTGACATTTTGCATTTTCTTTCTTAGAGCAGCATTCAAAATACTTCTAACAGTATTTTTATGAATAGGATAACAGTGCCTTGAAAGATGAAGAGCTGTATTGCTTGTACTGTAGCCTTAATAAAGCTGAACATCTTTATTACAGTTACAAGTAGTTGGGGCACATTTGTGATCCAGTCCCATACACCCACATGTATAAATGAGTGAAAAGACAAGACAGGGACAACAGATTGATCCTGAGTAAAGGGACATCTGAACCACTACATCTTGAACAGATATGTCATAAAAGTCAGAAAGTTCAAAATGTTTCAAACTGCTTGCCTCCCCATGTTGGATTAGCTGCTGTCTCTTGGTGGGCGCACCTGCGTGGGCGTGGCTCGGATCGTTGTCGGACTGCGGTTACTGAAGGCCACACAGCGCTCCCACCCTGCCGGGCCTGGCATTGACTTGCAACGGGTACAGACCATGATGGAGGAGATGGGCACCACCCTCTCACCAGGGGCCAGAAGCCTGATGGACATGGTGCAAGTCCAACAGGTCTGCCAGCAGTATTATTAACCACGCTTTATAGCTAATTATAAAGATAGCCTTTAAGATAAGTTCTGGTAGATCTGGAAGTGTTAGTCTCTGTTTCCATCTGTTAAAGGAATCACCCCTCTTATAACTCTTGTAAAATTCACTGCCTAGGCAGTTCTTTTGGATCTGTACTGTCTGGCCAAAAAAAAAGGTTGCACTCACTAAAATTTCGTTGGACTATGTTTAGCTTTGATTATGGTGCACATTGGCTGTGACATTGCTTCGACAACCTTATGCAATGTCACAACACCTATTACCATTCAGAGTTGCATTAATTTTTGGCCGAGATCTTGTTGACGACGGGAGAGTCGAAGCGCTCCGTAAAGTCTTCTCCAGCACATCCCAAAGACCTTCAGTGGGGTTAAGGTCAGGACTCTGTGGTGGCCAATTCATGTGTGAAAATGATTCCTCATGCTCCCTGAACCACTCTTATACAATTTGAGCCCGATGAATCTTGGCATTGTTGTCCTGGAATATGCCTGTGCCATCAGGGAAGAAAAAATACACTGATGGGATAACCTGGTCATTCAGTACATTCAGGTACTCAGCTGACTTCATTTTGTTGCCACATAACGTTGCTGCGCCTAGACCAACTGACCAACTAAAGCAACCCCAGATCATAACACTGCCTCCAGAGGCTCCAAATCCAAACAGCGACTTTTTTTTGGCCAGGCAGTGCAGTTTGCTGCACTTGAATTCATTTTTGACATCTGTAACTCCACTGTAGTAAGTTTTCTATTTATGAATTATCATCAGATGAATGTTTCATTGTTTGTTACTCAGGGTTCTTCTGCTCTGCTTAGGTTTTGTGCTGGAATATCTGATTCAAATAGTCAAGGGTTTCATTAGTTGAACAGGGTATACCAACAACGCCAAGTAGAAAGTGGAAACTGCCTACTCTGCAACATTTGTTTTCATTCAGTTCACCTAACATGGTATTCATGTACATTATTAGCTGATACATTTCACTGAACTGTGAATTTTGACTGATACTCATCTTGTTTAGAATTACAGTGCTTTTCTTAGAGTTTATTGTTCATTATGAAATAACATCAGTACCTTTACCTTTACCTTGCCCTTGTCATTATATCCCTAGAGTAAAGCAGACGTCCTGGGTGGCTTTCTCCCTTTGCTCATGGGTGGTGGGGCATTGGCTGGATTAGCCAAAGGAGCCAAAGTACCCACAGCCACAGAGCCCAAACACCCATCCTCTGTGAACTCCACACCCTGTGAGGAAGCCGGGTCAGACGGGGCAAAATCGCCCACGCTACAATGCCCCCAGTCTGCTCCTCAGGCCCTGCCGTTCACCATGAACCACAGCAAAGTCTCAGACATGCTGTCAGCGCTCCTGAACGGTCAGCCTAGTCAGCAGAGTAATCCCGATCTGCTCCCCATGCTGCAAAGTGTGTGTGGTCAAGTCACACAGCTCCGCTTGGACGCTTCCACCTCACCAGAAAGCCAGAGGAACGGACCAAATGGGTCACGGTAAGCTCAGCCGGCATTAAACACCTCTTCTAATATGCACAAGTACCGCTTGAGGACGAGGGTTGAGTAAAAATCCAGATGTTGCAGTTATGAATGAGCTATGTGATGATGACTGTGGTTTCTTGTCCCATTGACCGACTATCCATCCAAAGATAAATAATGGTGAGGCTAATGCAAGGTAACCTAAACAACTTTTCTTCCTGAACTCTACAGCTCATGCCCATGACTCAGATAGGAATGAACCTTAGATGGTAAGGTAACGAATCCAACAGACAGTGTTTCTTAAGCTCACCCTTATATGTAAACCGAATAACGTCTACCCCAAAGACCTAATAATTTACAACATGTGTTCGACAGTTCCAGAAAAATAACAGTCCAGCTAACTCACTGAAGCAATCTCTCTCTCTCTCTCTCGCTCTCTCTCTCTCTCGCTCTCTCTCTCTCTCTCTCTCGCTCTTTCTCTAACTGACTTTACACATTGCTTATGAATTCAGGGGACAGTGTTTTTAATGGCTGTTCTTGCTGGTAGATGAAAGTGCTTTTCTGTGTTTTGAAGGGAGGAACATGTGTGCTGTGAAGTTCTAGAGAAGGCTCTGGAGAGACGCTTGGAGGAAATGGAACAGAGGTTAAAAGAGCACATGGATCAGCGTTTGAATGCCTTGCAGCAGAAACTAGAGCTTGCTCTCCAAATGGTCCTCACCCAAACACCAAACCCTACATAAACACAAACTCAAGTATGATTAACAAGAGAACTCATTACCCAAATTCAGTGTGAGGACAGTATTCATGAAGTTCAGCAAAATCTGCTAATGTTCATTAACATTAGCTAACTGTAACATGTTAATGTTAACATGTTAAACTCCCGTTACATTTGAAGTAACTCAGTCTGTACTAAATGTTTATACTTTGCAAAATGTTCATGAACAGTGTTGCCTTTGCTGCTGCAAAAAGTTTAAGAGGTTGTATTTTGTACCCTTAGCTACCAAGCTAATTATTTTTTAAAAGGTTTTTATAAATCATAAAAACGAAGTTTAAAATGATGTTGGCAGTTTCTGCCATGTTCACATTTAGGAATAATGCACTAATTTTGCTACACAGGTACTGATCTCTGAGTAGATTTTAATATTCTTGGCTGGGTTAGCTGAATCCCTCAGCCCTTGTTGATATTGTTTGCACGTGCAAACTATTGATACAACGTGTAATTAGTCCATGGCAGACACACTGATAATGCACTGACGATTTCACTACTTTTAACTCAGAACCACTGCATGTTCTTAAAGCTTTAGTCAGTCCTCTCTCTTTTTGTTTGTTGTGTCATAGCGTCAAATTGTATGCACGTATCTAAATGTTCTTTAAACGGTTTACAGTAAATATACTAAAGAATTTATGAAAAAAAATTATAATATAATAAAATGTATTTATACTAAGCAGAACCCTTCTCTCTTTTTCCTTTGCAATTTTGTGGGACGTTATGTAACCTTGTTCTGTGTGATTATGTTCTGTTAATGTCCAAGCTGTGGGAGTCATTGCCATGGTGGGATATTGATGACTGTGAAGAAAAGCTGCCTTAGTTACAGTACATGCCAGGAGGAAAACACAGCTGAATAAATACATTTTTCACAGAATAAAGCACCAACACGTAAAAGTTTTAACGCTTGGTATAGAGAGTCAGTAATGCTAACTTGTGCAAAGTGATGTTGGTTGTTCTGGAAAAAAACAAGCACATAGGCAGAGTACGCTCACAGCATAACTGGTTGTCGTGCATAGTTCTTTACTCCCTTAATAAAATTATGAGTTGTCTTGTTTTTATTCTAGTGCATTTTCAAAACAACTTTGTGGTGTCTACTGTCTGTCCATGCCCAGGCACCTGGAACCGGGTATAGGTCAGCGACTGAGTTGATACTTGCCAATATGATGAGGAGACGTCCACTTCTGACGCGTTTAAACCTCAGACACATGGGTCAGGGGTGAAGCGTGGGTAGAAGTGGAACACAGCTGTCTCTAGGCAAACAACAACCCACTCACCCATGAGTGTTAAACAGGCCCAACTGTATCAACACAAACCGCTGCCGCTGCCCTCGCTGTTGACAACACAGTCAAGCCTTTTAGAAACCAAAAAAAAAAAAAAAATCTAAAACCTCTTTGAACATTTAGTTATACAGTTTTGGCTCTGAGTTCTAATGACTAGACTTGTTTTTATAGCACTGAATGAAAAACCATATTCTGAATTCTTTATGACCTTTTCTGCTGAAGAAAAATCAAGAAATTCATCAGTTTCATGCTCAAATAATCCATGTATTACATTGTGGATTAACAATTAAATATTAAAAAGATGGATAGATTTCAGTCTCGTGATACACAGTATGTCAGAGTGCAGCCGCGTTGGTTCACATACATCAACTCAAACAATAAGCACCCTCATGGGCTAAATAATAGGACTACTTTACAATGTAAACACGTGTATGGTAAACGATTACATTTTATTTTACCCACAAATCCCAGATGTATAGCTTTATGGTTCCAAACACCACTGTTCCGGGTTCAACCACCATTCAAAGATATTTACAATATAATCCCCCTAATTGTTTAGTGTGTGTTTTGCATAACACACACGCAGAAACATGGATGTACAAGGTACCCTGTCGATGAATAGCAGAGGGTTATTTGTTGCATAAGAGACACGTTGTCCCCATTTTTCAATAGTTGTTCTTGATTCATACTAGTGCTGTTTGTAGCGCAACACCCTGACAAGTCATAGAGGGGAGGTAACACCAACAAAAAAAAAAAACCCATAAAACATGATTTTGATTTGAGTAAAATGACCTAATTCTGTCTCTACTTCTCCTGCATGATGTTTTTGGCTTTGGCCCTGGCTGTCCTCATTGCGACCTCAGACAAAGTCACACTTCCTTTCAGAGCAGCTGAGACTACAAGTGTGAGATGACATACACAAGCCTACCATGTTATTTATTCCCTTTATGAAGTCATTTAATGAATCCAAATGGCGGGAAAACATCCCAGTGGACTCATTCCACTGTACCCAGTGCATGACCTCGTGTGTGTGTGTGTGTGTGTGTGTGTGTGTGTATGTGCACATATGTAATTATGTATACTGGGGATTGTAAATGCACAGGCTTTTACAAATGTGTCTAATCAATAAATGTTCTCAAATTGATTTCATAGATCTATACTGTGCTATAGCTACATACTAGTAAGTAAAGTGGAGCTGTTATATAACCATTCCATGCATTGTATATACAGTGGGTACATGCACAGTATAGTGTGTGTCAGTGGAGACACACATTGTTTCAATAGATCGCCATCAGAGGGCAGCATCACATGAAACGTACTTCCATTCAGTGAAGAGAGGAATCCTGTGTCTTGTGTAACACTTTTTGGCATAGCGGCAGAAACATTTGGCATAACTAAAGACTGCATATTATGTGCTGGGTGGATTTCTAAGGGAGGATCGGGGAGTTGTCAGATTTGCTGTACATTAAACACTCATCACTGAAAAATGTGGACAAAGCAGAAGGTTTATCTAAGCTCTAAAGAACTTTGGAAGACAGCGTCGCACGCACATCCCTTAACTGTCTCTTCAACCAGATTGTTCATACACAATTAATCATTCAGTAGTCTGTCTTCAGGACCACAGAAGACAAGTATTATACGTGGATTAATAGGAAAATATGTGTTGAAACACGAATATGACCGATAAATGTGAATTTTAGTGAAGAGAAAATGTGGAGCCAGTCTACAAAAATCAAAAGAACACACTATTAATACTCTTATAAAATCTCCAATGAAGAATGAGTGGAACCATGTTCCAGCATTGTCCCTGTTCTCTGTTTGTTGCACTGCCAATTGAGGGGAGTGCTCTGCAAAACTACATGTGTTCATTTTGATCGAATCATTTCATCCATCAACATTCATGAAGAGAGACCCATAACACTCAAAAGATTTAAAAACAACACACTGGAGTTCTTTTATTCCCTTCAGAAATCGTTGTCAAACACAGAGCATCACAAGAACAGAATAAAAGAACGATGTCCTACAATGACCCACTTTTCTGTCATTCACTTAAGTGGGTGTCTCATGGAACATGTATAAATACAAAGGTGTACATAGTGCTTTTTCAATGTATACATGGAGAGAAAATGAAATTCACAGAGCAGGGCTGAAGTCAATTTCATTCCTACCCCCCCCCGGGACTCAAGATTTAATTTGATTTTCCTATTTGCAGGAGGAATACACTTCCACATCTCATTTCTTGCTTAAAGTAAACTGGCCCAACCCAACCCTGGGAAGACAGAGAGGATGACTGAGAAAATGAAACAGGACAAAAAAAAGTGGGAGAGAGAGAGAGAGAGAGAGAGAGAGAGAGAGAGAGAGAGAGAGAAAGAGAGACAGCAAAATGCAGGGAGACAGAAAGAAAGAAAGTATAGCTTTAGCCTCTCAAGTTTGTGGGAAAGAGGATTTTTTAGACACTATTCTAAAATGAGCTAAAATGAGTGCGGCCCCAGACGCACACTCTGTAAAGGTCCATAATTTTAAAACACTGAGAACCAGCTCATTGAAGAGATGGAGGTCAAGGGTCAATCTCCTCGGGAACGATGTTGAGGATGACGTCCTCGTTGCCGCGTCTGACCACGGTCCGTAGCATCTCGTCTCTCTTGATGGCAGTGCTGACATCACCGGCCGAGCTGACCTGTTGGCCGTTGATGCTGATAATGACATCACTCTCCCTCAGCCCCCCTCTGGAAAAGACATGGAAAGTATGATGCTGCAATGCCAGTTCTCAGCACACTGCATTTTTTCCCAGAATATATTTAGCCAGAGCAGGCACTGTCTGGGCTTTATGGCGTTTACTGCACTACCACACTCTCAGTGTGCCGTCAGTTTTAACGAGACATGTGTTCACTTTTAAAAGACAATTTTCAAATGTTTATCCGCTTTATAATGAAACGCACCCGTGCAGAAAATTTTGGTTTAGCTGATTTAATGAAACCAAAGTTGTTTAAATATGTACTGGAGCTAAGCGGGAGGAGCTCTCTCATGCTTTTTGAAACAGGTTCATGTGAAACTGACCTGTACTTAAGACTCTAACTATATGAGACCACTGGCAGTTAGTGGTAATGATATATGCGGAAAAAGCCACCTACAGCATTATTTAACAGTTAGGGAGTGGTAATATGGCACATTGGAGTTTTGCCCCCCTTTTTAAAGCCACAATGTGGGCACAGTCATGGCATATGAGAGTGTTCACAGTTTCACAGTGTGTGTACTGTGATTCTGCAGAGGCTGGGAATGCCAGCGTCACAGACCCTCACACTTCAAATACAAGCAAAGCCTACACACAGTGAGAAGAGAAAATCTGAAGAGGTCTTGTAGAAAATGCAGATAATTTCCTGTTTTAAACAAACCAAACCACAGAGGAGAGGGATATTACTAGGTCTCCTGAGAGAGATTGCAGTCTCAGCGCGATTATGCTATTATGTGGGAACAAAAATATGCAGACAGGACATTCTTGGAGAGTCAAAAACACAATGCTAAAATGTTCTGGTAATGATGGCCATGTACAGAAAAATGTCAGTTTTGCAGAAAACACCCTAAAATTTACATTTGACTGTATCTGAATGGCTGACATGAAGTCAATGTAAAGTGCACAAAATCCCAAAATCCAAGTTCACTGCACGTGCCTGACTGCAATCTCAGCTAAAGCCTCCTAATGAATAGGAACACGTTGTTCATTATTAACAAGCTGCTCTGTGACACATTCATGTTTTGACAGGGTACTTACGCTTCAGCTGGGGTTTTGGGAATGACTTCAATGACATATGCCCCTGAGGTGACATCAGGGAAATCAGACTGTCTATCCTTCAGCTCTTTTGCAAGGCTACATGAGAGGGAGCAGTAATAAATGTTTAGAATTTAACACAGCACTGTAACATGATGAACATGTTCTTAAACACATTCTTTGTATTCTTAGTCTTATTGTTATAGGCTTCAGTATAAAGAAGGACTCAATGCTTACGTTGGTGTGAGAGTCATCATCCTTACACCAATGTACTTCTTTTTTGTGGTTGTTTTTCCTAAAAAAACCAAACAGGAGACGGTCAGCAGAACCAGTCCAAAGCAGAGATGCTGATCAGCAAGTTCCATTCAAACAGCAGTATTTCTTACTTAGTCATAATGGCTTAGCTTAAGCCTTGCAATATTTATGTCAATGTATGAAGTTTTTCAAGATGATTTATGACTGATTACAGAAGACCAGAGGAGCTGTATTACATTTTGATGGGGGTAGTTACATAAGCTTAGGCTCTACAGCAAAAATTGCATTATGTAATTGGAGCCGTACCTTTAGCTTGTCTATCATGGGATTCAGCAAGAAACTGCCGGATCTTGTCGGAAGGAATGGCAAAGGAAATCCCTGCTGTGACCTTAAGAGTATTTATTCCAATCACCTCACCATCCTGTAAACAAAAATAACATATGTCTGGAGGAGCACTGCATTAAAACACACACACACACATTCCCACACACACACACACACACACACACACACACACACACACACACACACAATCTGCCTACAAAAACATGTTATCTCTTGACTTAGCTGACTTCTCTGATGATAAGATATGGTTCACACAAACACATACACACAGAAACATACAGGTATTCATTTTATAACAGACACTGTGTGCAGCTATCAAGACATTCAATGATGCTCTAAGAACAACGGCACAACAATCATAATTCTCAACTGTGCAAACAAGCGTGTGCCAATCACAGCGTCATATGCTCTTATTTCCACACTCCGTATTAGAGATTCATTTGTTTACTTCTGAATAGACCCATAAAATAAAATTTAAATGCCATCTTACCAGGTTCACCAGGGGTCCTCCTGAATTTCCATACTAAAAGAGAAGAGAACATTCCCTTAGCTCACATGTCTGTAAATTCCATCATTCTGAAGTGAAAACGTAATGTGGCCGGCGTTAGAGACTTTGGGAACTCACGTTGATAATGGCGTCGGTCTGGATGTAGTCCATGTCAGAGTTACGCAGGCCCAGCTCCTTTCCCCCACGCTGTGTAGTGCTGACAATCCCAGTGGTAACTGTGTTCTGGAGAGAGAACGGGCTGCCGATGGCAACCACAAACTCGCCTGGCCTCAGGTCAGCCGACCGGCCCAGGAGCAGCACTGGCAGCTTCATCTGGAACATAAAGAGAAAACCAGGTACTGCTGGATGTCCAATAACTAGACAGTCTATTGAAGACCTTGACGGTATGAAACAAGGCTATTCTAGTATATCTTACTGCTGTCCACTTTATGTGGCACTGCATAATTTGATCAATATTTATTTTCTCTGGCTTATTTTCTCTGCAGTCCTCCGAAGGGCTCTATACTACCTAAAGCCCCTGCATTTAGATATTTTATGGCAATTGATTTTGTGATCTTGGATGAAAATAGAACACGATGCATATTGTCAGTGGATGATATAAGCATACTTTAAAGGCAGGACTGAATTGCCAATTCATCTACTTTTTCAATTGTAATGTTCAAAAGAGACAGATGATTAACATCAGTATATTAGTACCATTTGAGACAGCAATACCATTTGGCCCATAACAAATGCACCAGGAGACAGGTCATAAGTCTTTGCATACAGGCATGGACCACTGTAAGCAAAACTGGTTTATAAACAATAGTGTCAGAAAGGAAAGGATTAGAAGTATAAGGAAAGGATAATAAAGGGTAGGAAAGTAGGAAAGGATTACAGATTTCCCTAAAAATGTGTATGGTACTGTTTGCTTTTCAACAATTTTGTGACATTTTAAATAACTTTGTTGTACTTCATACTGACTTATCACATATAATAGTAATATGTACTGTTTTTGTCTCTATTTGTCTGAACTTGTACCACCCAGCAAAGCGTGAGAACTGTCCACCATCAACATGTGAACCGATAATACACATATAAATATGAATACAAATATAAATCTAGGCTCTTCTACACATAGTGACCATGAGGCTAAATGTTTTTTTTTGGATTTGTGTGTGTGTGTGTGTGTGTGTGTGTGTGTGTGGGAATGAGTGTGAGCATGTGTGTCTGCATGAAGAGTAACTTGTGACTCTCTGTATGGAGCAGCGGGGTCATCACAGGAATAGCAGTCTGTCTGTAAATCATATTAGCAGATGGAAGTGGAAGTGACAGAAACGTTGGAAGGCTTGTGATGGGAAAGAGAGAGGAAGAGGCTTAGGTAAATGAGACATTTGTCATGAAGGCTTCCAGTCACCAGACTTTCACAGAGTCTGACAGTCATGTAATGGTTACCAAATAATACTGCCCTGAATAGACATTTAGATGGAGCATATTACAGCCTCGACCAGTGAATAATGACCGAGACATCTGTCTGCCTTGGGTTTTTCTGTCTCACACGCATTGACACACGCACATACACACGGACACACACACACACACGTGTGTGTAAACAACAGATCATCTTCATACATGAGAGAGGAATATGAGCTTCATGAGTTTGATTCTCCATTTCAAAAATGGACTGGCTCAATATAGATTCTCCCACACGGTATACCTAAAAGAGAATCTACTGAGGAAGGGTTTGGGGTTATGTCTCATGTCTCATGAAGGACCATGAATCACACATAGTTTGCATTTGGTCCACAGGAACAGATCTCCCTGCTATTGACTGTTTGGCTGTTCCTACCACCTTCTTTCTGCTCCAAGAAAATAAAAGTCAGTAATCCACCCTATCTCTTCATCAGGTTACAGATGCTATTTACATTGGCTGCCATGTGAACAACTGAGCCAACAGAAACTCATAAGTTTCTCAAAGGAGACTTCTACAGGGAGATAACGATGAAGAGAGCCCTGCTTTTTTGAAACCGTTACAGTGCGAGAACATGAGAGGTCGGACTGTGCGTTCCAGGCTATCTTTTTCACAACTGTGCTATCATGGTACGATCCTGAAAATAACAGTATGATTCTTCCCTCAGAAGGGCCTGAAAACCCGATCACCCAAACTTCACAGCCAGCATCTCACTCTAAAACACCCAAGTACAATGTGCAAGGTTATATTTACACTGAGAGATGTCTAGACAAAGTTATACGGGCGGGTTACCAGGTTACTTACTTAATCTGGAATTTTGTTTCTTAACCAGTACAATATAACCATGAATAACAATGCTTTTCTGTGACTCGTAGTGAGTACGATTCAGAACGGTAGAATAGTGTTACCTGTGCCACTATCTGTTATCTCTGACCTCTGACTTTCTCTGTCATTGTGTTTCGAGCAGGCCCTCATCAGCGTTTATTTCGGGAGCATCTGGAGACTGCAGTGGTTTTCTGTTTCTGTCGAATCGCAGTGAAACGTAATCGTACACCACTTTGGCCGGCCTTCACTCAGAATCAATATAACAAGAACCTAAGCCGAGCGCCTCTTTGTTATTCCTTTAGCACTGCGTAAGAGAACTATTTCTTTACCTAACATCACCTCGCAATCGTTCCCCTTTAACGCGCTGACATTTAGTGCTGACCTTGCAGTTCCTGGCTGTAATGCTAATCAGGCATTCTGGCGAATATGATCAGGCACTGAAGGGTGAACGTGAGTGGGGGTTGGGGGTGAACGAGAGACAAACCCTCAGCAAGGAGAAGTATGGCAAAAGTCTATGAGGAGTGAGCCAGTTGTCATGGTTGCCGTGACAGTATGTGTGATTGACGCGGCATGCGCTGGAACATTCTTGTGAGGGCTTTTGGGTGCCATCCAGCCAACAGGCCTGGACTGGCTTGTTTTTGTTGTTGTTGTTGGTGGTGGTGGTGGTGGTTTTTCTGTCGCTTTGTTTGGAAACAGCTCTGGATGACCAGAGGCAGAAAGACAGAAAGACAGACACTTTGCTAGAGAAATCTCTACTCATAGTAGTTCTATTGGTTTGTAATGAATAGTCTGCCTCACTAGAGCTCTGAGTGAATCTTCACGCATCACTTCATCATGCTGTGTCCTAAACAGACGGAGAGCAAAGAGCTTGTGATAAAAAGAAAAGTCAAATGCTAAATGTTCATTGCAAATGTAACACATCATTATTCATGCACCACGGTTTTTAAGATGACTTTTAGTTGCGCATGGGAAAGCCAGAGAATTATAAAACAAGAACACAACCCCCCTTTAAAGCACTCAGTGAACACATTATCCATGTTAAGCCTGCGTGGAGAAAAAAAATGCTGCTATAGCCTCTCCACAGAGCCAGAAAAGTGAAGCTGTTTCACCTTCATGAGACCACATTACACAAACTAGATGTTGTAGGACGGTTTCCATTTGGCCTATGTCACTCGGGCTTACATTCAAAGGACATTTTTTTTCCCCCTCCTCTTTAATCTAAACTGCAGTACTGAACCAAATTGGTTTTATTGGAAAGTGTATAACTCATAAATTGTTCAAGGTGACTCAGATGTTGTGGGACTGTTTCCATTTGGCCTGTGTGACTTACACGTGGATCCAGATAGAAAAGATAACCTTTTTTTTTTTTCTCCTCTTTAATCTAAACTTCAAAAAAAACAAAACTTAGTTCGTTTCACTGTGAAGTGTATATCTTTTTTAAAATCACGTTCATAGTGCTCTCTCAGGCCTAATAAGAGTAAATAAAATGAGGACATTCATGGCTGTACTTTCAGATCCAGACCTCCGCTTCTTTCATCGTCTTTTGGTGAACTCAGTGGACTGTGGGCTGGTTGCATAGAGTCTCATGGTGTGTGGCTCAGCAAGTGAACAAACACAACCCATAGCCTATAAACACTTTACCATCTGACCGATAGTCACGGAGTCACTAAGATGAGGTTTTACTGTTCGCCAGAACCTTGAGCAAAACAAAGATTTCATGAATTTAAGTCTTTAGAGATGAATATTTAAACTTTGATGTCCATGCGAATTTAGCTACACACCAAAGTCCAAACAATCTGTGGCAGAGGGAAAAGTTAAGCTAACATTTACTTTGGTTTTTCATATGAGGGGCAACAGAAAGCTACTGAGACCGAGGCAACTTGGTTTGGAGGAAAAAAAATCACCATATCAACCAAAAAAAACCCCCATGGTTCTTAAAAATATACACTTGTGTTGCATGACAAACAAGTAACAGTCTGTAAAAGGCAAAAACAGGTGTGTTATTTTTCAAATGCTTGACAGGTTTCCTAACTAAGACCACACATCAATCAACATAATGGAACAAACAGGTGAAATGAGGAAAAGAAGCGGGTATGTTTAGTCATTTTTTTCTCTTGGTTTTGTATGATCATATTTCCTTTTGACTGCTTCAAAGACCAGATCTTAAGAAGTCCAGATCTTAAAGATTAGATGTGTTTTGTAATGTTTCAGATTCAAAGAATGGAGTGAAAACCTGGATACAATCACAGGCCACAAGCACTTTGTAAACATCAACCACATGACGGGCCTCTTCTGAAACTTCTTTAAATGATTTGCACTGTGACGAGAGATCTTAGCTCTCACATGCTGATATAAACACATTTCAGATGTAACCAAGTGCATATGAGGGCTGGATCTCTTCTGTGAATCCACCACATCTTGCCAAAAGGGTAGACCTGACTGAAGGTTCGTTTTCTATGAAAACAGAGTAAATCAGAGCTCAGTTTTGACCAAGGCTCCCACAGTCACAGTCAAACAGTATCGGATGCAAGTGTCTGTTTAAAAATGCTAACAGTTTGACATTACTGATATCTGGTACTGAAGATCTTGCAATGTTTTTGCAAGTCCTAATAATTTAAGCATGAGTTTTAGATTATACAACATAACAAGGGCAGTTCCTTTTGGGCCCGTCTGAATGATAAATATACATACTGCACAGTGAAATCGTAAGCCTAAAACTGGAGGTACACTAACTTCCATTCATACATCCACTATCATTTAACTGAAAACAAAACAAAACGAAAAACCTCAAAAGGGGATACGCCTTTGATTTATCAGGTTAAAACATCGTGGAGCCCACTGTGTGGTTTTCATTAACTCTACATTAATCCTCCACCTTTGAATGGCACAATCACACTTATTTATTTTTTTTAGACAAAGAATTTGACCTAGTTTTAGTATGTAGTACTACACGTCATGGAGAAAGACTGTAAGACTGTAGTCATGGAGGACAAGACCAAACCTTTGAAAATATGCATTCAGACAACTCAGAAAGAGTGATGACTGTATCTATGCCAACATTTCAGCACAGACAGACATCCAAGCATGTCAAATCTCCCTGTGTACTTCTTTTGATTCACACCAAACAACATGGTGCGTAACCACAGTTATGTGCACCTGTGGTCTTGCTTTATGGTTTGGGATCTTCGTGGAAAATATATTATGACACTCAACCAGTAAAAACCAGTACAAGATTATGCTGCTGTTTACTGAGTTTCATATTTATCCTCACTTGCATGTGGAATCAGAAGCTAGCTGAAAAGAAAAGGCTCCCTTTCATAGCAGAAGTGAAGTACAGTCAGTGAGATGATTCTGGGCAGTGTGTCAGTAGGCTTCACAACAGGAACCTGGATTTGAACCAGCAAAAATCTGGTGGAAGTCAGGCTTAAAACTCACATTAAACCAGACCTATATCCAAAAATTAGACTTTAATATGTTTCCCAACTTTGAAACACTTGATATATTTTGAGAGGGTTATATCCTGAGAAAAATATATTGATGTCACATTGGTATAAGGTCTTTTTTGTTAGCAGTCATCAGAATTTACCTTGTGTGTGTAGAACTGGCATGATTATTCTTCCTTTTCTTTTTCTCTGAATGTACTGATCTGGTAATACTGTCTGAGTTTGAATGGTATTATGGAAACTGCACAGCCCATCTATAGCCAATGAGCTTTCCAGTCATTCGGATCTAAAACCATTAGGGGAGAAAGGGAGGAGGTAAGCAAAAAAAGTTCATGTAACATAGCGTTAGCCCTCTGTGACCTGGTATGAACACACGGCTCTAAATGCTGGCAACAGATTAAAAAACGGTTTTCAAGTACAGTCATAATGCACATTGTGAATTTGTAAAATGTGCGTGACAGGACTGTGTGATTCATCTAATACTGCTCTGAAGTGTAATTAAGTGTTAGCTCCAAAATCAGGATACCTGCAGCAATAATTATTTGCTATTAACGATTCACAAATGCACTGTGGAGTTGCATCGCATCACTAACTACGTGACAGACTGCCTTTTCAAACATATGGCCTGGAACATTAAGAAACATAACCTTTATTCTGAGGATCAACAGAAAGACTAAACACTACTTGGTGGAGAAAAAAACCCCAAAACACTGGTGTGGACAACTTGCATAAGACCGCTTAAATTACAAAGCAGATCTGTGTCAAGTTTGTCCCTCTGTATAAACTGCCTTTCGGTTGCAAACAGCTGCTAATTGTACTCATGACTGGTATCAGCTCCCCACCACCCACAATAACAGACCAGCCCAGAAGAAACCAAAAGGTCCTCGCTGGCAAAAGCTATGATTTAGCACCACAGGTTCCTGCATGTGAGCAAACACAACACAGTGTGGAAGTGAGTCATCCTTACAAGAATTCACTTAGGATGGATGCATGAGCTCAAAACAATGGTAATTATTCTGCAGATGAGCGCCAGCAAAAGACATTGGCATCATCTAAGAGAAGCTCTCCAGATCCGATTGAAAGGCATGCAAATAACGGGCTTCTATTCTGATCCAAATCAAAAGCCAGCTGGCTTTTCATCAGCGCATCAGATCTATGCAAACACAATCAAAATATTTGTGTGTTTTACAACATCTGTTTGATCCATACTGCTTTTGTATAATGGAAAAAAAATACAGAGAGATGGCGTGTTTTCTTAAGGACTTTGTGAATTATCGCAGTTCATCTAAGTGCATGAACCTAAAACGAAACTATGTGTGCACACCTTTCCGTGCCCACACACACTCCACTCTGTCTACTGCATTCAAATAACATGTTTATCCTTGTAAAGACAAAACTTGCTTTCTCTCTCTCTCTCTTTCTCTCTTTCTCTCACACACAGACAGCAGCATACACTAGAGAAAAGCTTTGTAACCCAGATCTGAATCAGACAGATTCCAAACTGCAATACTATCTCTCCTGCCAAGACTCCATTTCTCGACATCACTCGCAATCAAGGCCAAAGCCTGCTGGGACTCATCCTCTTACACTATGGAAACTGGAAGACAGGGAGCACAGGCAGTAACATGCCCCAGTAGTGTCAGTCCTTCCTGTTCATCTGCGAGGACTTCCACCAGCATGGCCAAGTAGCAAAAGGTGCATAACTGCTACTGCAATCAGTCCAAGCCTAGTTTCCAGCACTCTGTCAAAAACAAGGTCAGGGAGTTTGGCAGGCCCTCGTGTAAATGGTCAAACACTCTAAAGTATGGCTGTAAATACCATCTCTGTTTCAGTGCACCTACCTTGAACAGTGGATCGCAAATTAAACACTTTGGAGTTATTTACCATGGAAATAAAGTTTCCAGAGGTCAGATTAAATCAAAGTTTGGTTTGCCCTCACACAAAAAAGGTATCAATGGCAATTTATAACCCCACCAAAACAGTGGTCAGTAATGCTAATTTTCCATGAATTAGTGGGGAAAATGTGAGAACTTTGAGCTAATAAGAAAATAAGGGAATCCTGTGCAATCTCAAATGAGTACCAAATTGAATAGAATATGGGTGGTTTACAAAACAAACACCTGCAAATAATCAAACCAACTCTGTTACTCAAGAGTGAGTCAGCTAATAAGGAGAGTCAGACAGAGCTTTGGGGTTGTGGGATGATTCACTGCAACGTGGCAAAATCTCCCCAGTTAAGAAAATCCAGTTAGTTCTGACATCCATGCAAACGCTCCATACCAGATCCATCTGAGTCAAATTACAGCAAAATTATTTTCCAGGAGAACCTTTTTAAATGGCTTATGCCTTTCATTACTTTCTGGATGCCTTGCAAGTAATTAACTGACAACATGAAATGATAAGTCATAATTACTGTTACTTCGGACCTCTCCTTTCACCTTTTCCTTTGCAAGGCAGCAAGTTGAGACTGGAGCCAAAAATAGTCAATCATTTGACTTTGTATGTACTGTTCTTGGAGCAGCTGGGTTTTAACACCATTACACTCTCCCGGCCCCACAGGACCCTGAATCCGAATTGTTTCATGGAGCTTATCAAGGGACTCTGCCCTCCTGCTATCAGTACATAAGCCTGCAGCTCTACAGGGTTATTACTCTGGTCCTCTCCTTACTATAAGAGAGGACTGCCAAGCAAAGCATGCCACAGTCTGTCTCTACAGAGAGACTCAGTGAGAGAGACAGAGAAAAAATTAGTATAATAACCCAACTCTGTGAGGTAGCTTGCTCACATACATCATATTTCATCGTTCATGATATACTTTTATCAATAATCCTTTCATTATTTTGTATAAAATTATAAATCCTGCATTTTAATCATAAACCATTTCGAAGGCTAAAATTAAACTTGTTATGAAAGCTTTGCTCTTCCAATGATTTGAAAGCCATAATAAATAAAGGAATTTTGCGACGGGTAGCATTTTCATTCGCATAGAATTTTGCGACATTTTCAGACAGGTAGCGACATGAAAGTTACTGATGTTATTTACCTTTTTTTTCTGTAGGAGACATCACATTCCCATGCTCTAGATTTGTCTTACCCACTTACACAAGAGACAGCTAAGCCTTACCGGGGCGTCGATTTTGATGAGGGCGATGTCAGCCTTCTCATCCACATCTTTGATCTTAGCATCAAAGGTGGCCCCAGTTTTCAACTCCACCTTCACCCTGTGTTTGTTGGCCACCACATGGGCATTAGTCACTATCAGACCATCCTCCGAGACGATGAACCCTGAGCCGCTAGCCACAGCCACTTCCCTCTTAGTAAACACCATCCTAAACAAATGATCGAGCAGACAGAGGAAACAGAAACATAAACAAAAAAAAAAAAGAGGCCATGTGTAAGATGTCTGATAAGAGAGACATTTTGAAGAGCATCTTTAAGGACTGAGTACTTCACATTAGAGCAGTTATGAAAGTTATGAAATTCCACTGAGAAATGACATCCAAAAATGCATGGGTTATTTTCCAAATTACAGAGCTCTGTTAGTTCAAGCAGGAATCACATACGCAGTACATTTCTACATGCCTTCTGAACTTTACCTCATACAGCTGGTTGAGCACATAAACAAATAACATTCGCCCTTAACAGCTGCACAAGTAAACATGGAACTCTACACAACCTTATAGCATTCAGATGTGCAATGTACTGAGCAGTCTCTCATCTATTTTTCAACAGAGAGTTATACACAGATATCTATTGGCAAAAGGTCTCAGCTCAGCTGCCAGAAGTATGAAGAGTGTCAAATAACACTGCAGGCCTCCCTGAGGCCTCTCCATCTACACTGCAGAATAAAGTAGTATCATAAAACCAGATAGAAGGAATGTGAGTAGACCTTCTCGCTCTGAACATTTTCCCCCAAAATAAAGACACGGGAAGAGACACTCTAGCATGAGAAGGGAAGAGAAAGTCCATCGCTGACGTTGAATTGATGGGGAAAAGAAAGATAGGAACCATATATTGCTATTTTTTTCTAAATAAAGCTTAGCAATGAAACAAGTAGACTTACTGAAGCGAGTTTCTAATCTTTTGTGTGTTTTTTTTTTTTTTATGGTCAGATACGAAAGGGATGTCTTACTTGCGGAATAGTTCAATATGAACCACGGCGGGGGCAATCTTTTCCACCACATCAGCAATGAAGTTATATCTATGTCGCAGGCTATCTGGATTCTCCTCATGACCTGTAAAACATCAACCAGAGATGAAAAGGTTATATGGATGTTACACACAACAGTCAAGCATACAAATGCATAAGACCTCCATTTGTCCAGAAGGAAACAGGTTTACATTAAAAATAAAATATGTTTAAAGTCCACAAAGCAAATCCAACCCATAAAAGTTTGGAGATCTAACAATAATTCCTAACTGCAGAGGATACCTTCACAAACAACGTTACTGCTACTGAAGCCACATAATTTGAAACCAAGGGGGAAAAGAGTCATGAAAAGGGAAGAGATTGAAATAATCTTTTATTTACATTTTGTGTTTCAAAAGAAATGAGATAAGCACTTGATTTTAACTGGTAGCGAGTCTTTGATCCACAAACACTTTGCAGTAGCATGAGAATTCAGTAAACCAAAGAAAAGTGTCTACAGACTAACTTCAGGTAATTCAGCTGGATGTTTTTGTTTTCCAAAATTTAAAAAAAGGTAAATTTAATGGTCTTATTTCCAAGGATGTTAGTAATTCTGCGTGTCTTAATGCATACAAGTAAAATCCCAAAACTAGAGACATAACTTGACCAAGTGAGTAGTCAATAAATAGGTCAGTGTCAAACCTTGAAACAGGAAAATGGGACTTGATTCAAATAGGCCCAATAGCAGACTCTATGTAAGATCCTTAAGGAAGCTATAAAGAGCTTATAAAACAGAGGAGAATGACTAATGATTTTTTCTAACCACTGACACGTAACACTCTCTTTCACCTTGCATAACCCCGATTTCACAACATCTGTGTGCAAAACATCTGCTCATGTGCTTCCTTTCCATTGGTTGTTTTAAATTAGTTATTCCCCTGAGGGTCTGTATCCGACTCAAAACACTTGCCCATTTAAGTCTCCTGAATAAATAACACCTTCAGTCAAACCTACTTAAAAAATAAATGATTTTCTTTTTATTCTTTTTTTTTTTTTTTTTTTTTACTAAACTCTCCCTTACCATAAGATACTTTTCGAGTTGGGCCAGCAGACAGTTGACATAAATGAACAACAGATGGTCATAGCTGAATGGAAGCCACTGCACATAAGCTATGTGGAACAGCTATGTGAGGAAAACATCCTAGAATTTCTACGTTGTATGGCTGGAGAAAACAACAGAAACTGATTTGTTTGTAGTGCTTCATAAACTAAAACTCCTCCGTCTGAGCTCATATTTAGCCAAAATCCCATGAACACTTAAAGTCATAAACATCAATATGTGACCTCAATCATAATTGTGGAATACCCCCCCCCCCCCCCAAAAAAAAAAACACTTTTAATAGAATCAGGCTACAATTTGCTAGTAATATTATTCAACATCTGTTTGGTCTGTAGTGTTTTGTAACTTGATTCAGGCTACACATGGCATTAAGCTTGGCTTAAAAAAACATCTACAGACACTTTAAGATCTAAAGCTTTTATTCTTTTCTCTTTGAGACATGCTGTGGTAATTACAGGCCCTAACGTAACGCTTTGCCATTCAGCAGGTGCCTGAGGTGTCCCTGAAAAGTCAGACATGGGCAGGTTCAGAGACGTACTCCAATTGAATGGGATCTTCATTTGGCATATTTACATGGCCCTACGAATTTTCAGTGTTTAAGATTTAAAAGAAAAACACAGTTTTGAAGGAAGTCTGGAACAAAGCCCTAAGTCAATGCATTGTCTTCTACATAACACCCACAGTTTGAGAACCTTAAAACATGTGGAAATAGATTTGTATTTGTTTTTTCAAGATAGAAATATGCTACAAATACTTTGAAGTGGCACATTTTTGTTCTTTCAAGGTTTTCCATTATTTAAAAAGTAGGGCAACACTTTCGGTGGTTGCTCAACCTGAGTAATGCTCGTTGATCTAAGTGGGGTAAAATAATAACCCTAGACAAGCAGTCGTGTTCTCTTACAAGGATTTCCTCCTCTGCAGAATTTGGGCCAAGGCTTGTCTCTTCTTGCCCTTAAAGTGGTTCTAACATTTACATTTATGACTCTGGGTCAGCTACTCAGCCATCTGAAGCTCTGTTGCTAACTGTTTGTACATCCTCATGAGGAACACAAATGTAATTCAGAGAAACATAGCTTATCATGCTTTGATCTGATTTGTCAAATGGAACAGGATTCCATTACAGTACAGAATCAATTCAAAAGTAAGACAGTAGAAACCAGTGCAAACCAACTAACAAAGTTTTTGTTCACTGGCTCAGACATCGTTAAGTGCTCAGTTCTCACCTCCTTCTTATTTTGGTATAACATTTTCTGTACATTTCATCTTAATCAGTTTATTGTTATTACAGTAACATCAACAGAAGAAAACTGTTTTGTCATATTTCTATGTACTGAGCACATTCCTAAGCAAATACAGTACGTTATTTACTTTTCATGGCTATTTAATGACTATGATCCTATGAAATGAATGGGAGATATGAGGTGTGACATTAACCAGGAACGAAGCCCACACCAGCTCATCAATATACCCTTGCATCCCTACTGATTCCCATTGTGAATATATATATATATATATATATATATATACACACATATATACATATGTATATATTGGCTGGTACTGTGTACATATATATATATACACAGTACCAGCCAAAAGTTTGGACACACCTACTCATTCAAGGGTTCTTTTTTTATTGTTTTCTACATTGTGCTTTGTTTACACTTTTTTTGCTGACTACATAATTCCATGTGAGTTATTTCATGGTTTTGATGCCTTCAGCATTGTTCTACAATGTAGAAAATAAAAATAATAAAAAATAAAGACAAACCACTGAATTACAGGCAGCTACTATATCTCCTTTCAATACATGTCTATATAAGGAAGGAAGAGAGAAAATCTCAAATAATGGCTCATTTTAGTAATGCCTCTCTGAATACATATTTTAAGACTCTGGTGAGTCTTTAAGAGTATGGCAACTTTTATTACTGTTACAGTTACAGTTTTATGTAATGTGATGTGTTTCGCGGGTTTGGGGAACTTAATTATTTCCGCTGGTAATGGTGGGTGAGTTTGAGAAAGGAAGTTTCTGTAATGCAATTTACATGACGCTAATCTACCACGGCACAGTGTTTACTAAACACTTTAAGAGGTCACTGATAAGACTGCAAATGTTTCTGACACCACTTTACTTTAGTAAAAACATGTTTAATGTCAAAGCCAGTGTTTCGCAAATGAACAACCCTTCTACTGTGCAATAGTGTTGGTCACTGAAAGGTCTTCAAGTACAGGATAACTTAAAGTGTGCAACTGGAAGCAGCTGAGAGGGATTTTTCCTGAAGTTGATGCTTTGACATCTGTTTCAGTTTGAATAAACCTGGACTGCTGGACACACTGCAGATGTCCCAGTTCAAAGCGTTCTTACGATTAAATATTTGCCAGTTTAGTTACATTTTTTTATTTAACCAGGATAGTCTAATCAATTTACAAAGCTGTTTTGTTTTTTTTTTGTTTTAGCTAACCCTGGGGCATATATAACAAATAGAACTAAATCGAAACCATGTGACATAATATTTCAAGCTACAAAATAATTGTTTTAAGCACATCTTATTTCCTATTTGTATAAATGGTTACAGATATGTCTGGTGTTTAATTACAGTTTGTTCAAGGGCAGAGGTTCAAAGGACTACAGACTTCCGAGAAAAAGCCATGTTCTGGGCTGCTGGCTGGACCAGTTGATGAGGGTCCCATTTGTGGTATATTCTTTTTGCAGCTCTGGTTTGCCTCTGTAGGATGGGTGGAGAATCCCACATGAAAAGGTCCCATGATCATCCTGGTAATTTGCATCAAGATGCCTTGAACAGAGACACTGAGGTGTTTTTCTGTATCCTTTCTGACAGGGGCTGTGCAACCAACATTGTGGAGCAGATCCCTAGTGTTAATGTGTTCCTACTTACAATGCCCTGCTGTGATTTGTGGTTCCTGTTAATGATCATTTCGAGTTGGCATGGTTCTGTTTTATTGCATTGTTGTAAGGTTGGCAGTCAAAGCAGGGGTAATAGAGAGATGTTATTATCATAGTGTGGTAAAATGTCAGAAGAATTTCTCTGAGGACAAGATCTCTGACCCGTTTCAGGGCTCCAAGCCCAGCATTAACGTCTCCTGTGACCTATTTTGTGCGTTCAACCCATCTCAGTGTAGAATCCAAATTCATCCGCAAACGCTTATTCCAGCCAACTTGCTTGTATGGGTCAGACTATCTGATATGTGCATGGTTTGTCTAATCTTTTTAGACTGTCATACAGCACTGCCTTTGTCTTAATGGAGTGTAAGTAAAGTCTGTTATACACAGACCAAGTCACTGTCCTCTTTATGTCATATGATGCTGCCCCCTCACATTCCCTTGTGGTCCTTGCAGAGGAATACAAGCTGTGTCATCTGCTTATTTGTGTATGGGACAATTCTCCATGCACTTCCAAGTATGGCCAAGACTCTTGCCTGTTAGTCTAAGACAGAAAATGTCTATAGACTCTAATCAGCTAAAACTGTTTCTAATCATCGACCGCAGAAAATTTAAACTCTGGGCATGAGTTCAGCTGTAATGGTATGGAAAAACAATTAAACGTAAAACATTAAGGTTGGTCAGAAAGTCGTGATATTAAGTCGTCGATCATACCTCCCTGAAACATGACTTGAGTTAGATTAATGTAATTAATGAGTCAGCTAGAGATTCATTTAAAACAAATCGCTGCATAGCGCTCTCAGTGCCCCTTTAGCCTTGACTGGTGAAACTTGCACCCATAATTGTCCATGCTCAGTATGTCCACTTCTCCCTGTTCCTTGTCATTCCTTGCCAGTCCTAAACTGCACTCAACTCTCTTACTGCTGTGACACGGGTACTTTATGAGTCTTTCCACGCAGCCCTGGTCCTTCCTGCTGTCATGCCCACCAGCTGGGATTAGACTGCAAGTTGCATTTTCCCCTCCGACGCTGTCTCAGCACTCAGGGCAAACCAAGCTCTGTGTGTGTGTGTGTGTGTGTGTGTGTGTGTATGTGTGTGTCTGTCTGTCTGTCTGTATGAATTGGCAGCTCTGCAATATACCCACTGCTTAAACTAATGTTTATCTAGACACAAGCTCTTTCAAGCCTTGTTGGTGAATCGGGAACTGTTTTTGACCGCACATAACTGAGGCAAGTTTTGATTCAGGTTCACAGTGGCTCTCTATAGTTCACCTACATCTCTCTGAAAAGACAGCTGTGACCAATTCAAGTTTCAAAACTACCCTACATTCTTGTTTTTACACAAAACAAAGGTGAAATTGTTAAAGAAGCATGCCTGAAGGATGACAGCGCCTGCACAGGCCACTTTGCAAACAACTACACTACACTGTTGAGTCTTGATAAGTGACAGTCATTCATTGTATACACAGCGCAAGAATCAATTCACTGACACTCTTCAGCATGCCATACCAAGAAATTAGGTTAAACGAAAGTAAGGCACGATGACACTAAAAAATCTGACCTAGTTCTAAATCCGTTTAGAATAAAGTATTATATAACGGGAAGTTCAAGGAGCCAAAGGCATTACGTCATGGTGATGTGGGAAGTTCTAGCTAGGCCAGAGAGTCCAGGAACCTTGTCCAGCTCATGGTAATGGATGGGTTTCGGCATCACTTCTCTGTTCGAAGTTAATGACATAGTTTATGACGAGAGAACTGTAGCAAGCATGCAGGTGTCAATCATTTGATGCTTAAAAGCTAAAGACACAGGACTGGCAATCACGCCTAATTCTCTCTGCCCTTAACACGCTACTAAATCTCAGCCATTAACAGGACTGAAGTAAAATTATATATTAATGTGTGTGTAGTATTGATATGTATGCAGGATGAAGAGAGGAGTGGATGGTCATTGTAGCAGATACAATGTGAAGCAACTTTTATTTTGACATGATTAGTTGAAGAACTTTGATCACATGTCAAGTTGCACACTGATTTTAGATTTATCTAGAAAAAGTAGTGAAAAAAAATCATATCTTTGGGGGAAAACTTAAGCCATGCTAAATTATTCCATCTTCAGATTTCCAGGTTTTGCAGTCCAAGTGGGTCAAAGAGTCCTCTTTGAGTTCTTATGAAACCGATCCATCCCCAGCCATTTTAATGAGCAGGGTTTTGGGAAGCATAACCTGTCCAGTTGTCTGCATAATGGGATGGGCTTAAAAGTTCAAAACAGAATCTCACGCTGGCAAAGCAGTATGAGGGTCAGAGGTTTTATTTTGCCATGGAGTTATTAACTTTTAATACAAATGAGCCTAGTTGTAGAATTGTCGAATGTGAAACAACATCATCTCATAATCACATAAAAAGAAACACCACATGCTAATATCAAAACTGCAACTTGAACTGGAAGTAATACTTGAAATTCTCGAGCTTAGTTCAGGTTACGAGCTTAGTTCAGGTCAGTTTCTCTTAGCACAGCGGATATATATTATCACTTAACTCCTTAATAAAATGGGTTTGACAATAATAATAATAATAATAATAATAATAATAATAATAATAATAATAAAGACAATGTTACCTTTACCGCAGGCACCTCTTTGAATTAGGATGACTGGTGGTTGCTGCAGTTTTTGTGCTTGGTTGCTTACTCTCTTCAATTCGCAGATGTTCCTGTAAGACACACCGTCACTGCCGCACACCGGCTCGGAACTTTTGCAAGTACACACACCGGTTTTCCCTCGTCTCCTTACGGTAGAGGTGTAACCCACCCCATCTGACACCACGCATTCCATGCCCTCTCCACATTCTGGATCACCCAGCCGTCCAGTGCCGCCGCAGATCTCACCCTCTCCGGACGCGCACACCGGGCAACAGTCGCACTGGTCTAGGATGTCTCCGGCCAAACAGTCAGCGGGTATCGGGGGGCAGAGGGATTTGTCACAGCGTTCAGGACACCCGATGACATATCTTTTGGTGATCCTTGCCTCGCATATTAGGGGAACTAGAAGTAAAGCCGTGCACACAACGTACGAAAGCATGCTTAGTACAAAATTACTGTTAGATGATATCGCAGAGGAGAACTTTGAAATTCAGTGAGTTCACAACAACAACAACAAAAATAATTCAATCCGCAACTGGATTAACGTCGACAGCAGATAAGAAGGCTGCTACTTTCAGGTCAGCTTAATTCAGATGTCAGTTCTTTTCTGAATTTATTTGAATTTCTTCGATGACCGAGTTTTTAAAGGATACGTCCCTAGTTTCAGACAATATAAACAAGAATCCGGATTGGTGGAACTGCGTGACGTCGACTTTTGGGATGCGGCGCAGTGGGAAGTATGCAACCCCACCTCCCGCCAATGGCTGAACGTTAATATTTCAAATAGGTAAAACATCAGATGAGAGAATGGGGGTCATAAAGAACAGATGAAAATGTGATTATAAGGCTTGAAAACAAGGAGGAATCAAGTCTGTGAGTTTGCGCTGAGTTAGTGTACACTGTTTTCACCTGAAAAAAAAAAGTTTTCCCAAATCTTTTTTCCCCAAAAGTTTTTATTATTATTATTATTATTATTACGAGAAAATAATAGTTTGCCTACTTTTGTATGTAAATTAAATTTGTTAAAGCGATTATTTTGTCATAATTACATGTAACAACGTTTAAGAGGTTTCCTGTGTTTTTGTTTACACAGTTTAGGACAGCGCAGCAGCAGTGATTGTTTTAGCCATCCTCGTGATGTAAACATTCCCATTTTTACTAGCTACGTTTAAAAAAAAAAATAGGTCACTAAGAACACTATGGATAACATCAAAGTTGATCCCTGTGACTGAACTAAAAGTGTGAACATGTTCCCTATGTTTGAACATTTTCTTCCCATAATTGCCCTCTGTTACCAGTACTGTATGTTCATAGAAGCCTAGTCGGATTTTGCACTTGTTCAATAAGTAAATTTGACCTCTGGTATTAATGTAAATGTGACCTGGGGAAGTTTTTCCTTGTATAATTGATTTTTCCACTGAGTTACTGCCCTGCCACAAGTCCTACACACATAGTGTTCGTGGAAGCTGCATTATTACATAAGTGTAATCCCAAAGTGAAAACGTAATTTACCACTGATTGGTTTTTGGACAAATCAATGAAGCAAAAATATTCTTCAGACTATGCGTCATAGACATTCAGTGACAAAACAAACAACCTTAATAAGCATTGTTTCATGGACTGAAGCCTGTCATCCAAAAAAAAAAACCCCAAAAAAACAAACATAGAACATTGTAGCCACCAGAGGGTGATACTGGCAAACAAGTGACTATGGTTTAGGGGAGAAATGTTAATTAAGTATGACGAACACCCTGTTGTGCTTTGCTTAATATGAACCTCATCTAGCGTGTGAGTCTGAGCAAAGAATGGCATATCTGAGAGCCTAAGCATCCTCCCATATATTTCTCTCTAAAGGGAGTTGGTCATAGACTAAGGGAGTGGCCATAGACTAAGGGAGTGAGGTCTATAGAACTAGACCTCAGATTACGTTTATAGTTGGAGATCTATTGTTGATGTGAGTGTCTTGGAATGTGAAGACATAACCCTTTATCTAAATGTAATCACAACATCTCTAATCTGATCCATGTGTTGTAAATGGTGTGGTATTGTTCAGTATGGTAATGCACACTCATACACTTACACAATTCAATATAACATGTTTTCATGAACTTCCTTAATCCAAAAACATCACTCTTTTTTCTGATTACCGTGAGATCTCATTTCTGTTTGTTTTTGTTACTGTTACCAGCCTTATGGCCAGTAAAGGCCCTAAAGAGACCCCTGGGAAGCCCAATTTAAAACCTCAGAACTGATCATTTTCATGCCAAGACTATGTTATTCATTAGGCATGTTTCAGAGAATGAAACATGATTTTATGATAGTAACATAAAAGTTTTTTTTATTATTATATCATACTTTTTTTATTATATGTGTTATCCTAATTTTATGACAGTAATGTAATTTAACAGCACATCATATTATGTTATAATGTAACAATAAAGCATGTTATAATACTTAATGTCCTTCTGCTAATACTTATCCTTTCTTTGAGTAGTGCCACTTATTCTACATATCCAGTGAGGATTTGTTTGGTAGCAATCATGGAAAATAAGCAGAGAAGGTAATAACATAAATGGACACATTTTTGTTTGTTTAACATGATCTACCTAATCAGTTTTTGAGTATTGTGAAGATTATATGTGTGTACTCTTTTGGGAAAAAATATGAAGTTTGGTTCCTTGTGCAGAGTCCATTGTTCAAGAAATGCTTAACATAGAAAAGTATGCATTCTGATTCGTGTAAAAGGTATTCATCATCTGTGTTGTTGTGTAATGACAGCAGTAAAAATACCATTTGGCAAAATATATTGCTGTGTTTTTTATTATTTTTTAAAAATCTTTTATGTTTTGGGGTTGGTCACCTGTTCATGTGATTGGATTAACCGAGAAAAACTGTACTTCATTTCACTGCCCTTTTTATTTTAAGATGTCCGGTAAAGTCGATTTAATGTTACCATCAAGCATTTCTGTTTCCATCTTGTTTACCGAAAAACATCTCTCTGACCCATTGCTTTCTGGAAGTGTTCACAGCTGTTAGCTGTGCAGTTCCATTTGATATTGGCACTTATCCCCTTAAAGGGGACCTTCTTTTGACATACGCACTCATTTACCCAATTACCCCCTTGGGATTAAAAAGTTCTTTTTTTTTTTTTTTCCTGATATGTCATTTTAGACCATGGTTTGAAATGTAAAATAGCTTGTCTTGAAGACCAGGGGTAAACCACACTGCTTTGCCCTCCCTCCTGTGCGAACAAATGAAAATGGAACAATCCAGATCATACATGATATAGAGGACTTTAAGCTGGCTACTAATGGGTCTTTTTTTTTTTTAAGCTTTTTCAAAGCAAATAATTGTGAATGTATCAACATCTGCCACCGTTAATACCACAGTGCATCTTTATACTTTCAGTTCATCAAAGAATTTTGTTCACCAAAGAAACACCCCCCCCCCCCTTAAAAATCCACGTGATCCGCTTAGCACTGTTCATATTTTTGTACATACCAGCTCAAACGGGTACCCACATGAAATATTCCACAAGTGAAACTCATGTCTGATAAAATCACTTCTGAATCTCTCTCTCTCTCTCTCTCTCTCTCTCCCTCTCTCTTTGCTATAACTTGTGAATTATCTTCTCACAGTTTGTACAGTGAGTGGAGCACACTGCTGTCCTGGACAACAGCCTGCATTTTTTGAACCAGTCCTCAGTACAAATGAGTCACTTTCAGGTCTGATGTTCCTTTGCCATATGTTCCAAAAGCTGTTCAAATTGAATTACTGTTAATAACACACTACAGAATCAGATCTGGTTCCACACTGTCCAGATGGGAAATTTTATATCATGTCAGTTGTTTTTCCTTTCCACAGACATCTTCAAACTTTGTTTTTAAGATGGCATGACTTTCACCATTTGATTACTGTCATTTCTGAATATGAGACTGTGGACAGATTAAAGACTAAATTTCCAACCTTATAATGTTATTAACTCTCATTTTCGGTTTATAAATTGGGACCGTAGTATATTAAAGGTAAAGTGATGCGTCATTTTAATCTCTTGCAAGGACACCGTGACATGTTTCATATACTTTTGTCCTCTTTGTGAGATAAATCCAAATTATTCAACACTGACATTCATCAATAGTGATGCAAGAGAAGTAGGGTGGTGGAAAAGAATCAATGTGTTCTTTTCATTCCATGGCCAGATGCCAGAGAGAGAAGTCAGGAACAGTGAAACGCTTTGACCTCGCTCGGTCACGGACCCGTGGCTCTGGTCTAATCTGTTTACCTTGCCTTGTTGAATACTTACTTTATTGCTGACATTCTGACACAAACTTAAGAGGGTAACCTAAGAACCGCAGTACAAAGAGAGCTTGGTGATGCAAGCACGAATGGATGGGGACACACACACTGTTCGTTTTCGCAGAATGACATGTGCTGCTCTCTTTGAACAATACCAAGAACTCTGTTGTCTCCTTTTTATGGTTTTGTTTCAGTTCCATGTTTAAATTGAGTGAGTCCACTCTGTGGTCCTCTTGTCATCTGTTCTCTCAAGTCTGTTGGCAGACTACAACAGTTTGGTCAACCACAGCTGGTTATCATGGTTGTTCCCACACTGGAGAACAAGTTGAATTGCAGCCACTTTGCTGTGAGAATCAAATCCAGCTGAATTATACAGCGCCACTATAGGTCAAATTAAGTGCCAAGGTGCTGTTGATTTGAGAAATGAATTACTTTCAAAAGAATCCCAGACAGTTTTTTTTTTTTTTTATTTGTAGTACTTGTTATTTTTCTGTGTTATGGACTGTAGTCTCAGGGGTAAGAGTATAATTTCCAGTTCGTTCTTGTTGAGAAAGGCATTCTGTAATTCAGAAGTTTCACCATTTGTTGGCATGTGAATTTGTGTTCCTGTTTCAAAACCTTTCTGAAATGTTAGCAGGACCAGACAATTTGAGCCACACACTCCAGCAGGATGAGACTTTTGGAACAGGCTTCTAACAGGATGTAGTTTACAGTTGGTTTGTTTTGTTCTTTGATTGCATAAAGGGATATTCAACTGTTCCATGTTGATGACTGATATCACGAGGACACAGAGGGACCAGATGACAGCATCTGAAAGACTGAATGATGTGAAGATTGACCTGGTCATCACAGTACACCAGCCTTTGTTTAACTGTATTACTCTGCGGTAACACAGCTCAGCTTTTCTCACAAGCCACAACACCCTGTTGCACAATCATTGTGGGCCAGTGTCCACGTCTCAGACAGGACAACCCAAACCATTTCAGTTTGCCTGACATTCAAACACCAGAGGGACAAACACAAATTCCTTTCTATCAGTGGTGCTGTCTTTTAAAAATGACAAGCAGGAATTTCAACACACGTGGAAGAATTACGGGAGTATGCCTATTCGGCCGAACACGACCCCTGTATACACTGTAACACTGCAGACCTCATCAAAACCAGCAATATCATTTGTCATTTACCACTACTTTCATCAGAGGAGAGACACTTAAATGATTCTGAACCAAAATGTTTCTTACTGGCAAACGCTTGTCTTCAAGAGAGAACGTACTTAAATTGTGCTCTTCGGTGAGATGTCACAAAAGCGTCAAGGAAACTGAGTGCTAGGTTTTACCGAGGTCCAAATGTTATTTTTCAGTCCCTAAATCTGATTAGTTGGAGACCTATTCTGCAAACGGCTGGCCAAAGAGAGAAAGATTCTGCGTTAAGGTAAGTGTTTTATAGGTGGGGTCTATGGCTGTCATGCATTTCTGAGAAGACTAACTCAGGAGATCGTGTGGGAAGCTTTTGCCAGATGGCACGGGGAACTGAACATCATTAGTCATTCTCATTTGTCCTTGTTAATGTCCAATTCAATTGTAGGCCTTAGAGTAACAACATTTGGAGGGCGACGCATACCTGAGACTACACCCTACTGCCACAGTCTATAGCAGAAGACACCTCTATGTCCCATCTCTTTCTCTCATTCTTTATTTCTCACCTTATTAAATAAATAAAATTAAAAGTTTGTTTTGTCCTCTGAGTGTCATTTATCCTTTGAAATCACTGAGAGCAATCCAATCAACAAACTAAAAGAACATGGTATGCTGCACGAAAGAGACAAATAGTTCATTTTTTTTCTATGTTTATGCTTTTTGCAGTTGTTGTTCATCAGGAGTTTAATTCGATACCATTTTAAAATCCGTCCTTATTATTTTCACTTTATACATCCCGAGCATGTAGGTAATTTTGTTGTTTCACCCTAGGACTAATTTGAGATCAAAAATGTGGGTGTGTAGCCATATTTTTGACATTTACATTTATACACAAACCGGTTGGTAACATTAGGCCTTTCAGTGAAATACATAACTTACCACTGATGTTTGAAGTGATGTTTGAAAAAATGCTGCAACAGTGCAATGAACAGACAGTTGTTTCCACAGAATACTTTGGATGTGCTGTGCATATTTTAGCGAGAAGAGATAAATCAAAATGTTTTCAGCTGTTGCCTTCTCAGTGATTTCTTGCAGTTTCCAGAAATGAGAAGAAAATGAACCGCTGCCACTAGAGGGCAGTATAAGCATGTCTAACAGAGCTTGCTGCACATAATACCTCAAACAGGAGTTGACTGAAAATCAGGGCCTTCTCTTATCCTGACGTTTACATCTCTAAATTCATGGTCAGAGAAAACACGGTGCAAGTCATATTATAACATGTCAGGTCACCTTTAAGAACTTTCTCCCACGTTGTTCATAAGAAGGTGAGTCTAGTTTGTGGAGACTGAATTTAGGGCCGTAATACACAGAGTGAATGTGCTCTACTGCCGCTACTGGAAACTTTGTTCTCATAAATGCCCATTGCAGTAAACAGAATACATAACAGGACAAATGTAAGTCATGGCACTGTATCAAACCTCTCCATTTTACACTTTTTTTTTTGTAAATGTGATTTTGCGCATTTAGAGAAACAAAGGTGCATGTTCTCAGAATAATTAAAACAGTTATCTAAAATCTTTTTTTTTTTTTTTCAAAGCTAATAATCAGCCGTTTTCTTTTTTCTTTTTTTTTTTATCAAAACTGAGGCAAGTTTATGAACACTTCAAATGAAAATCTAGCAAATGTGAAAAAATCTGTTTCGATTTGCTTTGATCTCACAGAAACCTGGCGTATGTTCCAGTTGCATCAGGTGTGTTAGTAGACTAATTGCTAACTGTTTAATTATTCACTCATCGAAGTGCACCTCCTTACACAGACTCTGATGTGAGAGAAGTGGAAGGCTGGATAATCAACGACATCACTGATTACTATGAAACAGTAGATCGTTTCTTTTGATGCCATTTCCTCTAAAGTGTGATTGCATTTGCTAATCTTGAGTGCCCATATTTTACCTGTGAGCAGGCAGGTTTCAAGCGTGCAATAATATTGCTTATATAGTCCATATCCTGTTTACGACGTGATGAATGAACACACTGTTATGAAGTAAAACTTAAATAAATTTTCCTGACAGTTTTTTGTAAAATTAAGTTATCTCATTTAGTACAAAAATACAATGAATATTCTGCATTGTGATTCTGAGCTAGCTGTGTTTTACTTTTACAAATGATAAAAATATACATAGATGTACAGTTTTGCAGAAATTTTGAAAGGCCAAAATCTGTTCAGGTGGCTACGTAAACTGAATGGACAACATGCACTTATCTTGAGAACCTGAAAGGCTGAGAAAAGATACAAGGTTTGTCAGTTCAATCTCTAAACTGTAGGTGGCACTGTTACATTATGTGAAATTTACACCGGACGCCACGGTGATCAGTGAAGCAGTGTGCATTGCTGTACCTGTCAAAACATGAAAATTACTGCAGTTTGGTGATGCATTTGGAGGTTGTTGAGCACAGGCACAGAAAACAGAGACATAAACGTGAAAAATTTGGGAACTGGTTTGATTTTAATTTTCACACATAATAAATAACGCACATGATCTCTAAACATTAGGTACACAAATAGAAGGATCAAAATAGCTTGTTGTCATATAGAAAGTATGCAGGCACTTAGACAGCTATACAGTTGGAGTTGTGCAACACGATTACAGACAGACGAGTTACTACAGGAGGGACTGAGCAGTCCAAAAGAGACAGCACTGGTCAGATTTGCCTTAGCAGCAAAACTATTCCTCCCCAACAAACTCACAGCATCAGGAATATCATAATCACAAAGAACCAAAACAATATTTAATAGATCCAGGGCCACATTCAGTAACCACAGTTCACACACAGTGGCCGTGAGTATGGGCCAGACAGACCGTTGACTGTACAGCATTACAACTGATGTGACGTCGGGCGTGCGTCTGTCTCAATGCAAAGACATGCTGCAAGCACCTTATGGTGTGGTGAGGTGCATTTATTTTGGCAAACACAGAAGTGCAAATCTACATGTTCATGTGTGTATGGGTGTATGTGTATGTGTGTGTGTATGTGCATGGGAGATATATAGAGTCACGCCTGGCTGTGTCTGTACCAAACCTGAGTGTCTTTATTAGCCATCCAAGGCCACGGTCAAAACAGCACACACAGTGTCCCCCCTCTCTTTATGAGGGAGAGAGAGAGAAAGAGAGAGAGAGAGAGAGAGAGAGAGAGAGAGAGAGAGAGAGAGAGAGAGATGATCTGTTGTCTGATAACTTTAATGTATGAGTGCGTGCTGTAAAATAAACTTGATTACAGTGACAGTCTACACAAACAGAACTTAGCATCAACACTCATCACATCAATACCTATTACATATTGAATATCACGTCTCTAAAAACAGTTCTGATTCATGTCATAGGTGTAGGCAGCACATCTGCCATGCTTTGGTCTGGTCTGTAATGTACACATCTGAAGAGTTAAAAACAAGCAAATCAAGCTCAACAGTTCAAAACATGCCTGTATGGTAATGAGTATAGTCCAACACAAAACTGTTTAAATAATATCAAACTTGACACTGAAATAAACCAGTAAATGTAGTAAAACTATGTCAGTCCTGCTTCCCCTGCGATGCTGGGGAACACACAAAGCCTCAGTTTAAAAGGAATATAGACCAATCACCAAAAAAAAAGGACAAAACAACAAAACAAAGAAATATAAGCACCCACAATTATCAACATGTGTTATCCATCCATGAAGGCCTCATTCCTCGTGGTCCTATGAAAACCCTCGTCACGTTGGGCTGGTAGAAAGTCTGAGCTGCAGCTAAGATGAAGAAAGTATTGACTGTGTTGCTGTGCTTTCACCAATTCACTGTGTAGTAGTATATTACGGATCCGAGACATTCCCGTTCACTCCTGTCAAGCACACACCACACAGGCTGAGGAAGGGCCAGTCCATGTCCTCTTAATGTTTTGCCTAGTTTGTTCAGCTCCAGTTTGAATCTTGAATTTTTTTCTGTTCTGTTTTGTGTTAGTTTATCTTCCCATTTATAGCAATCTCCAAAACCACGGCTCCCTCTGGGGACGTTTATGTTTTTTAAAGCGTATGTGTCCAGTTTCTAAATCACACCTCAGTAATGTGTATATCTCCTTCCTCCAGTTGTTGGGGAGGATGCGAAGATTCGTTCTCAAAGCTACTGCGGCGTTGCCATGGCGATGAAAAACTGGCCCTCACTTGAAGAGGAGACGCGGGGTTTCCTGCAGAGACAGACGCGTCCGGGGCACCCCTGGCAACAGGTTGCTGAAGTCCTGGGTGTCCAGGGCCATGCTGAGGGCCCTGGGGGCCAGGGCATTCTGGGAATTGTAGTTCAGAGGAGATTGGCGAGCGAGGGGCTGGGGGCCCCTGTTCACTGCAGTAGAAGGCGGAACTGGATGAGTGGTGGTGGCCATGTTCCTGTGGAAACGTTTTTGGAAAACAAAGGGGCAGGGAAAAAAGGTCCGGTAGAAACACAGAGAGATGGTCAGTGAGATGGAGGATGATGAAGAGTGTTCCACACTCTCTCTCTCAAAAAAAAAAAAAAGAGGACATGGGCAGGTACAGCAAAGGAAAATGTGGTTTCAGCTTTAGGACAGGCAGGAACTATGTCAGTACTGGTACAGTTGTTGAAACATTTAGCTTCAGTAGCACAGTAGCAGTAACTTCAGTAGTACAGGAAGCAGCGCTAGCAGTCACTTCAGTAGTACGGTAGTAGTACGGTTGTAATAAGTTCATTAGTTTTTAAGCGGTAACTTCAGTAGTTGAGACAACAGAACAGCTTCAGCAGTATTGATAGCGGTAGCATCAGTTGTAGAGACCAACATTAATTTCATCAGACATAACTGAAGGAAGCTACAGCGGCGGTAGAAACAGGAAGTCGTAGCTGCGGTAGCTGAACGGTGCGGGCAGGAGGAATGAAGCAGATGTGGGAAGTTATGGTAGTCATTTTTGGAATGTTAATGTCTCTGTGTCACATTTCACTCTCTGAAAGATAAAGACAGGAGAGCACAGAGAGACAAAGGTGATAAAATATTTATTAGCCGAAAACAGCACGACACACACACGCGCACACACACACACACACACATGCGCTGCCTGTTTGTTAGCTGCTTAGAGAGCGAGTTTACGTTCAGCTCAGCGGGAACACGGGTGAAAAGAGAAGCTCCATACAAGCGGTCGAGGAGAAAAAGAGCTAATGGGAAGTAAAAAGCTAGAGCTTGCAACTGAAAAAAAAAAAGTGTGTCTGAAACCGCACACACAGCAGGCCATTTTGAAACAAACAAATTCAAACAAATGAGCTGACAAACATTGTTCTTATCTCAATCAACAGTTTACGACTCAATTTTGAAGTGTTACGGTTATTCTCACGTCACTGGTGATCTTGTAAGAAACAGAGACGGAGCGGTAAGTATGTGGGGAAAAAAAAAAAGATTGAGAAGTGATGTGAAATCATACAGAATGAATGGATGTTAAGAGCCCAGCTGACATAAATGATGAGGCTCTCAGCAGAGATGTGAGAGAGCATGATGTGAGTAACGCTAATGATCCTCAGGATGTTGTACCACCTTTCTATAAAGCCTGTATTACAACTCTTAACGTACCAGATCTTTTGCTCCCTACCTCATCCGAGCTTCGTCTGACAGCTGAACCAACCTAATCGCTCCCTTAAACAATCAGTTAGACAACTTCAGAGGTCATAACCAGAACAATTTGAACGCTCTGGCAGTGAAATGTTCAAAATTCACTAAAATTCAGCAGGAAGTGTCAATGATCTAAAGCAACCAAATCATTTCTGCAGATCTAAATGATCCTATTATATTTCAAATGCACCTGGGTTTTACACTGTAAGCTAGAGTCGATGGATTAATAATGGAGCATCTGTCCGTGAATCTACACCCAACATTCTACTTGTGTGAAAGAGAGATATGATCATTTGTTACAAAGAGAGTTACTGAAGACTTATGGACACGCTTTAGAAATTTTCATTGCAAAATGCCAGCAGAGAGTTCTTCTCACTGTGCATTAATGTGAGCAAATCACATTTGCAATGAAATATGCCATTAATGCATCATCATTTTCATTATGCCAGTTATTATAATGCTCCTGTCATCTATCTGAAAGTATTTTTCGTGTGAGGGAGGAAGACAGTAAACACAGTTTATATTTAGCACGCACGGGGATCAGATGGAGAAAAAGAAACGAAATGTTCACACCTCTAGACTACAGACTTAAATCCTGCGTGTGTTTTAGAGGTAGGGCCTAATAAAAGATGTCCAAAAGAATAGCTGAATTCATTTGACTTGGACATAAAGTGTTTCTTACAGCGGAGTGACATTTTAACATTTCAGAGATGATCAAACGTTGTATTCAAGGAATGTCTGCAGAAGTTCAAATGGGGGGGCCGGCGGGGGGGGGACAAACCAGAATCCGCTGAAAAGCATCAAAACAAATGGAGGGTACTGCACTCCAGTGAGAAGAGTGAGGTCAGTGGATGTTTGTGCGTTAGTGAGACGAATCAATCGATGACAGGTTAGAGTGAAGCTCCCTCCTGCTGGAATGGAGAGGGAGGGTGCCAAGGGGGTGAGGTTAGGAGGTCACTCAAATATGACATGCGGCTTGGACCGGGTTTTGTTTTGTTTTGTTTTGCTTGCTTGTTTGTCTTTGATGGTTTGGGGAAAAGAAAGGTAGCCAGCATGAAATGAAAACTGCATCCACAATGCTATGCTCGGAACTAGGATGCAAACAGAAAGAGGAGGGGAGCTTGGGTTTTTGTTTTTTGTTTTTGTGTCTTTTTTTTTTTTAGCTCAACACCAGGACTAACATACGTGCTGCATTCACCATTGCGAGACGTATACCTCTGTATACAAGGGTTCGAGAGCCTTCTGGCTTGACGCATCTGCAACAACACATCGCAAAGCCTGATTAACAAAACGGAGGAAGAAGCATCCTTTCACAGGCAAAGGGGTGAGATAACAAAGGTGTCAGATCTTTGGTCAACCACACTCATCGTCAGACACAAAACATCAGGCACGTCTAAACGCGCGTGGCATTCGGTAGACGAGTGCTCGGCGCAGGCAATCAGACTTCCCTGTCACACACTGGTTATAACGTTCATTTGGCCGAGTGAAAAAAGCGCTACGTACTGAGGCTGCGGACCGGCCGGGGCCGCGCTGGGCGACGATGGCGCCAGAGATAGCCTTAATCCAGCCATGCATCTCTTCTGGACTGTCCGACTGAGAAAAAGACGAGAAAAACAGTCAGATATCATCGTTTAATACTACTCCTCCATCTACATTTCCTGCTTCAAGGTCATGAATGCATATTTTGTGCACACATGGTTGTACAGTGGTGACTGTGTGGGTGTGGTAGCGTGTGTGTGTGTGTCTGTGTGTGTGTGTGTGTGTGTGTGTGTGTGTGTATTTTTGTTTTCTTTGGGAGTGAAGAGGACAAAGTTAGAGGTGTTTAGTGAAACATTATCAGAATGACAGATCAGTAAATAGCGAGTACTATGTGTTAGTGTGAGTGATAACCGTGCATTACAGGAAATGTAAAAAATAAATAAATAAATAAAAATTAAAAATAGAAAAAAAAAAAACGGGTGGAGCACATGCAGATAAGATCTCTACTGTCTACTTAAGATCCTGTGCAAAAATGTCTTACCTGAATGTAGAAGGTCCTTGAGGTAGTGACTAGTTCAAAAAGATTGTCCCTCATCATCAAATCACTACAGCAGGACAGAGTAAAAGAAAAAAAAAAAAAAAAGACTTTTTTTTTGTCAGCTGTAAGTATATAGTCAAAGCAGTTAGCGCAATCTATCAAGCAAACAAAATACAAGCATCCACTGAATGACACTGACCTCTGCTTACATTCCTGAACCTTAGTAACCTCCTTCAACGGAATAACACGCAAAGGGTCCCGTTCCTTATGAAGACAGAAAAATGCAGATAAAGCCAAAGAACAATCAAAAGTTACATACAGGAGTGTAACTCAGTTATGCCAATGGAACTGCCATACTACAGTCCCTCATACATCCTCTATCATTCATGTATGTTTTAGTCCAACAGTACTGGAGTAACATGCTATGGTTGTTTTAGAGAGTGGAAACAGAACGCATGCTGTATGGTTAGAGGAACCATAAAAATAAACATGACTTGGGCAGGATCTCGCTACATACACAGCCCATGATTATCAGGCTAAATCTGGGATTTTATTGACTCTGTGCTGTGTGATTTAGGCTATGACAAAACCCCCTTACCGAACCCTGCATCCTGTAACACACCTCCACACACACAAAAACTACAGAAGCATACGCACACACACACACGTACGCACAAATGCACATACACATACAGACACAAACACACACACAGGCACACAAACACACAGGCACACACAGACACACACACACACACACACACACACACACACACGCAAACACACAGGCACACACAGACACACACGTCACTGGCTTCCTGTATTTTTGTTTTCAGGCATGACCCCTCAAGAGAGCCAGGCTCCTGTCGTACTTCTGGTACAGATCTGCGTAACAGTGTTTACAGTGTCCTGTTTTCAAGCTCGCTGACTCCACAGCGCCAAACATGGTACAGCACCACATAGATGGTTCATATGCACCACACATTAACCTCAATCTGTAATTGCATGTTCTTCATACATAATTCAGAGGGAAGGAGCCCTAATACGGCCCCACGTCACAGCAGTCAGAGTCTCTACGGGCAATGAGACACACACAGACATGTCAGCGCTTGCCCAATCTGTCAACATGTGCAATGTGACGAACGGAATTTGAGGCATAAATTTCAACATGCCGAGACAACCATCCCCAACAGTAAGTGATACATACACACACACACACACACCGGTGCCTCAGATGACTGTCCAGTGCAGTCATAGGTCCAAAGCTCAGGGTCTCTCAAATATAGGATATGGAGAATGTGTTAAAATTGAGTCTTGTAAGGAAGGCCTGAGGTATGTAGGGTGGGGCGTGTGTGTGGGGGGGGGGAGAGAATATCCTCTATGTTCTCTTTCTCGGTTTTGGAAATGCGATGCATTTGGGATCCTTGCCGAGTTTTTGAGTTTGTGAACAATGAGCAGGCATGGACTTTCACTTATCTGATCTCTGCGGATCAGCGGGCCCACGGACACACAGGTGCTACACAAAGGAGAACCAGAGCCAAACAGCTCCAGGAGAGAATTAGTGTGCACCACTCAAGGACAACAGCTTTCAGCTAGGAAACAAGAGGGAGTGAGACAAAGAGAGAAAGACAGACAGAGAGAGAGAGAGAGAGAGAGAGAGAGAGAGAGAGAGACAGACAGAGAGAGGGAGAGAGATGGACTAACTCACCAAATCTGATTTAAAGTAACTGATGGCATTGTCATCCAGAACAAAGTATCTCCTCTTCCAATTCTTCATCTGCAAAAAGAGAAAAAGTCACCGTAAAAAAACAGAACCACGTGAGGACTGTAAAACGTGAACGGCTTGTTGCTCTGGTGCATTTACAAAGCTGCCCCACTGACCACAGCTCCCTGTTTGACACAGTATCCAGCTTTGATGACGCTCTGGTCCTGTGCAGTCCGGCTCAGGTAATAGGGCACCTGGCCGTGCTGCTTCCTGAGTCCACCGCGCTCCGCCCCGTTCTGACCCTCTCCCTTCTCCTGTCACACACAGGGTCACAACGTCCAGGGTCAGTGACCTCACAACTGACAACCGAGTCCAAAATATGCATTCGCACTCAGTTACAAAACTCATGAATCCTTATCTCATAAAGCAAGTGAGAGAGAGAGAGAGAGAGAGAGTGAGAGACAGAGAGGGAGAGAGAGAGAGAGAGAGAGAGAGAGAGAGGGAGAGAGAGAGAGAGAGAGAGAGAGAGAGACAGAGACTTTTTGTGCACTGTTGACTAAAACATTGATCTGCACTGATAAAAAAAAAAAAAAAAAACAGCTGTGGTTCACACTTTTCACGGCTACATGGTTTCGGCACTGCCCTTCCGCTCCTCTGCTACAATGATGCATTCAACGCCCACACACACAAACTCACTATCACACATCTGTTTAAGTGCTGAGGGCAATTTTTAACCACTATTTAAACACGCTGCTGCATTCCAACAAGACAAGTCAGAACCTGAAAACTTCAAGTGGCCAAAAAACATGCGTCTTCCTCGGTTACCGCTGCTATTTCAGTCTAGCTTACTCATATGAGACTATGGCCACAACTGCCACTATCTAACTGCCAAAGCGGTGAGATGCACAGGATGAATCCTGTCCAGTCTTAAGAGTTACGCAAGCCTGTAGCAGACTTAAGCAAGAAGTATATATATCTGTATAAGTCACTGCTTTTGGAATCCACACAGATGAATCAGAAGGTGAAACTTGGAAACGGTTCCTGACCTGTGTAGTGGTGATGATCGGAACCCCTCCTATGATCTCCGTCTTGTACGAGACCTGTTTCATAGCACCGAGCACTTCCAGTGGGGACTCTGCATTCTGTGGCACGTGGTCACCTGATTTTGGCACCTGCAAAAACACCAAAAAAGACAATTAACTCAAATCTCAGTGATTGTTATTACATTAATAATGTCTGACATTCAATGCATAACAGCCTTAGTTTCAGTAATAAAGATAGAGCAGCCATGCCAAATGTTGGTACTAAACTGAACAGATCTACAATATCGACAAACACCAGTCACACAAACTAAAACCCTTAAAACAATACAATGTATATCTACAGCCTACATTCCTACGACAGGAGTGACTTTAAAATGCCCTTTCTCATGCGTGGTAAAGTACAGAAAAGTATGGAAAAGTTGTGTCCAGTCCTCTGTTTATGGAGTCATAGAGTGTGAGACAGAGTGAGTTGAACTTTTTTCTGTAACTACGTAGGAGCACATCTTTTCTCTGTTATGACAGCTCCCAAGAAATAAAGATATTGTTCTGTTCTTCCCATTTTGACATTTGCTTTGTCCTGTCATTCTTCATTTCAAGAGAGCCCTCTGGTTGAAAGCCCCTCCTCAACACTGCAGCCAGCAGTGATACTCTCCGCAGCTCTACCTTAGCACTCAGAGGCAATTACGGTGAGGGAGGAGAGAGGGAGGGAGAAACAATGGGCAGGAGAGAAATACTGTGAGCCAGTAATGACTCAAAAGATCACACAGTGTTGAGGAACTAATGTTCACTTTGGGAAGAAAAAAAAAAAACTGGTGCAGGAAAGGAGTAGTTTGTATTGCTTTCCAAGGTGTGCATGTCTGTGTGTGTGTGTGTGTGTGGTTCAAAGGAGGGCATGCTCTATTCCCAAACACGCCACAAAACCACATTCATGTTTAGGGCAGAGGAACTGACAGCTGGGATATAGGTCATCATAGGCCAAAGAGCCTTAAAAAATACTAGACATTTTACATCAAAGTTACAGATGTGTTAGGAATTCTGTGTTTAGCTTTGGCTTCAGTCAAACCTTCCCTCACCAAACACTATCAACAGTTTTTTTTTCCATCTTATTTGTTATCTTAACAAAGGTCTTGTAGCAACACTGGATGCGTGTATGTTACATGTTATAAAAGCACCCCGCTGGTGAGGTCAAAGAGGAGATACACACTTGTAGTTACAATCGCTGCTTATTTGCTTTTAACAGGCTAGTACTTATCAATGTTTCACTCTGTGTGTGTGTGTGTGTGTGTGCGCGCCTGTGTACATGTGTGTATGTGCACGCTGATGGCTTATTGATGAGTGAGGGATTTTAGCCTTCAGGCATTAAGGGCCACAGCATGGTCTTTTCCCCCCAAAGCGCTCGTGTGGGATCCGACTGTGACATCAATACACTAACACACACACACACACGCACAAACACACACACACACACGCACAAACACACACACAGACACACACACACACAAACACACACACACACACACAAACACACACACAAACACACACACACACACACACACACACAGAGACATACACACAAACACACACACACACACACACACACACACGCACACAAGCAAATTCTGGTCCAAAGCAATTCACGTCATGGGCTCTAACCCAATGGAAACAGCACTAAATCACAATATCCAGCACAGCTTTGAATGTTCTTTCCCTCTGTGATAAGATCAAATAGTGGTGATATATACTAAAACGAGTCATAAAGAACACCCTAAGACATGATCAATGTTTTCACTGAAACTGCCTTTCCATAATTACATGATCAGTTAGACGGACAACGTAGAAATAAATAACGTGTAGCTCAGATACCGTTCCAAACCGACTACACCTTAAAACAGCTCTGTGTTCAGGGAGAAGAGGAAAATATCTCCATGGCTGATGCTTGTCTCGCATTCTCCGATTTTATCTCAACAGTTCTGTGGAAGAAGGTCCTGAATCTGAGCCTGAGGCAAAAAGTACTTGGCCAGACTGCTCGGTTTTCTCTGGGACACTCACTGTGATTTTAGTTGCATTGTTGAGCACGCCAACCCATTCCACCAAGTCCTGCTGATCATTAGCCTGTAGGTAAAATTTCCTCATTCCAGCATTGATGACTAAGGACAAAAAAAAAAGAACACAAAAGAAATGAACTTTAATAAGAGAACAATTTGTCAAAGGAACATTTCACTGTTGTACCAAAAATGATAAACTGCTAAGTGCTGTTTTACTAAGTAGCACAGAACATTCTGTGTTACCAAGGACTTAAATAAGCATTTTCTCTGTTCTAGGTCACTATCTACAGAAATGCAGTGCAGTACAGTGTTTTCAGAGCCAGGGTTAAATACATGAATGGATATGTGAATGATATGAATACTGGCCTTCTAAACAGCTCAAATGTCTGAAAGCCCTAACAGTGGTCTGTCTAAAGCATTAATGGAGAAGATCGTTTCCACAATAACTCACTGGGTACACAATGATGCGCTTCTTCTGATTCTCTCTGAATTTCAAAGCATACAATGTGTCCTTTCTTAAAAACATGCCAGTTTTTCCTCCACGATTTTACTAACGCTAGCTGTGCCACACACGCTTTTCTAAGCTGTGTGCTTTTCTGTTTCTGTCTATCTCTTTGTGAGCCTGAGAAAAACACAGTCCAACTGTTCTGGAGAGAAGAAGAAGTACAGACACCAGGCCTAGAAAAGCCAACAAAAAAAAAAAAAAGAAAGAAAGAAAAAAGAAAGAAAGAAAGAAAGAAAGAAAGAAAGAAAGAAAGAAAGAAAGAAAGAAAGGTTTTATGAGGGTGTCTCTCAAGCAAACAGTGGATCAGTGCCCTGTATAATTCTCCAAGCAGGTCTGATTAAAGTGTCCTACTGTTCAGCAGAGACAAGAGGCCCCAGTGCAAGTTAGTCAGGAGGGACTGACTCCTTTGTGACATAAATTCCACCGTGAACTCCGCACTCTCAGTCAGAGCATTGAGACGAGCATCCTGTGCCGAAGCATTTCGTTGCCAAATCCGCTCCCCGGTGAACAAGCCCCACGTCCAGGAGGGCCTGATAAACACTTCAGTAGCTGCGGGTCACAACAGGAAGCCGTTCCACCGAGATTCCATCTGAGCTCTGAGTTCTTTCGCGCCAGGAGCAACCTGCTGCAAGCTCCCGGTTCACCCCCGTGCATGAACTGGGGTCGAGCAATTATCACGACCGATAACAACAACAGATGTAAATGAAGATTCTTAGGTTTAAATTGTTCACTTATGTTTTGACTCCATCCGCTAAAGTTTCTTGTAGCGGTCTAAAACCCGAAACCGTTGTGTTTATTTAAGGTTCAGTGCTTACGGGATAAAAAGGAAGACTCGCACGAAGCGGTCGGTGGGGAGGGAGGGAAAGTTGCTAACGTATTTGACGAGATTGCAGTCGGAGGGGTAAATATCCACTGTCCTGCGTCTAAAAATATCGAAGAGTTTTGGAGAGAAGCTCAGATTGTGACATGAGCATCCTGTGGAAGAGTCCGGAGACACAATCCCCACACACCCCATCTCACCGACGCCACAGCTGCTTCACTCCAGTGGGGGTCAATATCAGGTCAACCTACTGCTTCCTTCAATTGAGTGTCTGAGCCACTCTGCATTTGTTGGGGGGACAAAGGGGCCCTTCAATAACACAGCGTCACATAGGAAATTGTTCCCAGGAGCCTGGGAGAGCATAGAGGAGCAAAGCAGGTGTGATGAAGGCTGTGTGTGTGTGTGTGAGGGAGACTTTAGGAGCTACTCCCTGTTACACAGTGAAGCGTTTATCATACGCTAGCTCACTTTAGACTTCTCATTCTGCCGGTACCTTTTAAATGTATTCACTCAGCTGACCATCTAGAACAAATTACAGCTATTACTTTCCACGTCAGAGGTCACACACCTCTGGGGCCACCTTGGTTGAGTCTCTTACTCAGAATACGCTGGCAGTGAACCGCCAAGGCTGTGGCTCCAGTGACTGACTCCAGTTACTATGCCGTTTCCCTTAGCACCGTGCTATTAGGCTGCAATGGCACAGAAGAAAGTCTCAGCATTATCTCTGTATAAACTGGGTCACGCAGAGGGCCATGGTGGATATACACGACACAGACTTTCAACTTCAGTTAAGAGCAAAAGAGAAACAACTGAAGAGAGACACAGAATTCTGCTGCTTTAAATACAAAGAGGTCTGGCATGCAACCATACACCGCTGCCGCGTCCCCGTTTTGAACTCCTTTGGGTAAAGTTTACAAAGCGCTCCGAAACTGAGTTTTTTGCTCCTGTTTTTTTTTTTTTCACAACAATAGCCTGGGGGGGGTCGGAGATCTTTGCGTAAAAAAAAAAAGCCCTCCCCATGCCCCCTATTTTCCACAGGCACTTCCTCAGGGCGCTGTGAGCACAATGAGATTGTCCGCGCGCGCGCGCGCGCACACACACACACACACACACACAGAAAATGCCATCACCGTACCACACTACCAGCGAGCCAAACCACAACTTAAACATCATTATGATGAGGTCAGCGGAGCAGAGCAGACAAAAGAGAGACTCACCGAAGCAGAATTCCGCCTTGGGTCGTAGTTTGGTGGCATCGCTCACCTATAAAGGTTCAAGTTGGACATGGGAGAGAAAAAAAAAAAAAAGAGAAGAAAAAAACATGTTCGCTGTCAAGGTGCCTCAAACATTGCCTGTGAAATTCATTTTGATTCGTGAGTAAATTCTTATGCACATTTGTAAACTCGGAGCTGACTGACCTTGGATATATAGGTGAGTTTGAGGGAGCCAACGATGGGGGCCCCTTTTGGCAGGTTCTGATGTGGAGGGCGAATAAAAAAAAAAACAAAAAAAAAAACAAGGGCATATTTAAGAATATTCATGTCAGTTCATACCGACGACTCAATGCCATATTCAATGAAATATTCATCTTCATTCACTCCTAATAATTTAAACCATTCACAACAGATTCCATTATGTTCGAATGGCATGTAGCCGACGCACCTATACAGGCATTATTGATATAAGACGTGTGCAATCTGAATGTGAGGCGAACGAGGGTAGAATACACACATAGGGAGAGTTCAAGCCTTCAACAGAAATCCATAAAAGTTTAAGCACTTGTCTGGAGATCAGTGAATTATTCAAAGCACAGAGCAGCATCAATAAATTATATTTTTTGGCTTTAATACTTGTGCTTTGGTATGAGTATTCAACACAGAGCTTGCAGTCCCAACAAAACAAGCAGAGTTGTGTAAGCCTTTGACAGACCACTGTTAAGAACACATTCCACGGTGACAGACTGAAACACTTATGTACTTATGCTGATTACAAAGATAGTCGATGCTGACTGACTTCAGCTACACGTTCTCCAAATCAAAGAAATGGTCTTCTCTTCCAGTCGTACGCATACAGACAAAAAAAAAAACAACTTCAGATCGACGCCGTCGTACTTTTGGGATGGCTTGACAGCTCTTCAGCTCCTCTGTCTCTTGATGGAGATGTTGTTTTTCTTCTGACAGTAGAAACCAAACTTTTGTTTTCTCCAGACTGTGATGTATCACTTTTGCCGCTTTGTAAGGTGGTTCCATATTGTAGCAACCGCTAGCTTTATTTAAATGAAAGTAATACATTAAATATCTTACAATCTGTAGTTTTTCTTTAACTGACATCATCAAACGACCCTCGTTTTGACTCTTTCTGACACAACAAGCTAACTGCTCTTTGAGGTTCATTTTGCTCTTTGCGTTAGGCTGAGCGATGCATTCTTTGCTTTAGAGAGCTGTAATCACAGTCGCTGTGACCGTGGAGATAAACAGCAGGCCTAATCACACTGTTAAGCTGTGGACTCCTGCATGGAAGTGTGGAGCAGACATCTCTTCAGTTGGTGAGGGTGGGGGATGCATGAAGTACACCCTTAATTAACCATAAATCATTTAGACAATGCTTGGAGTATATGGCATGCGTGGGTTATTAGCTACCCAGTAACTAATTAGTGGGACAGCAAATATTTAGACTGGTTTTGGACGTGAGATAACACTGATCCATACTGCAGAGCTCTGACATGCACACACACCTGTGTGTGTGTGTGTGTGTGTGTGAGACTCAGGCACTTGGTATAGCACTGTCACTTCACAACCAAATCCTCATCCCTAAACAGACATTCGCTATTTGACTGGCGAGAGAAGTCTGAAGCATCAGGCAAATCAGTCTCCTCCAACACTTTCTAAGATTTCAAACCCCCAAATGACTGTTCTCCCATCAACCTATTAAATAAACCTAACTGCAAAATATGCAGGTACTGTACACCTTCTAAGTTTAATGGTAAGGCTTAAGCATAACTGAACTGAAAAAGCGTGAATCGGCAGAACAACAATATTTTGCCTGCATAACTCACAAGCTTGAGATGTGAACTGCACTGCAGCTTCATACATACATCTCCCTCTTTTCAGGAAGATGAGAAGGAGCAGCATCTTTGAGCTGTTTGACTCGTCTGAAAACAACTGGATGACAATCTAAATGCATGCCACACAAGTTCTCAAAAATTCACCACAGAATACTTTCTTTATTGACTTTGTGAGGAAACAAATACTAAATCTGTTTGGAGCTGACTCTAAATTTGTCTGAAGCACTTTAAAATGCTCTTGGCCCATAAAAAAAAAACAAAAAAAAAACCCCAAAAACTATTTCAATGCCTTCACATCAGAGCTCATGAGCCATTATCGAAGACAGAACTAATGTTGGCCCTGTAAACAAATGCTGTCTATACAACTACAGGGTTTTATGGGAGAGCAGACTTCAGCCGCCCCTCCTCGCTGCGGCACGGCCTCTGTTTCTCAATGGGACCCGTACCTGTGGGTTGTCCATGTACCAGACCAGGCTGCCTTCGGCCGTGTCCAGGATGAAGTAGCGGCGCAGGAACTTGCCGCTGTTCTCATTCTCCTCTATGTCCAGGAAGCCACAGATCCGGTTCTGCCGATCCACGTAAGGCATAGCTGAACCTGTGCATTACACTGCTGCGGAAAAAGCAGAAAAGAGCATGAGGGGAGGAGCAGAGGGAAGAGGAAATGTGACAGAAATCGAGGAGAGGCCACCGAGCAAAGCAAACGGGTTGGAAAAGAGCTGCCAGAAGGAGAGACTGAGAGCGTAAGCAAATGAAAGTGATGAGAGGGAGAGATCTGAAGACAGAAAGAGGGAGTAAGGGAGAATGCCAGCATTGATGTCTATTTTCGGCTGCAAGAAAAGTGGTCTCCAATGACATCACCCTTTCATTATGCCACACTCTCTCTCTCTCTCTCTCTCCCCCCTGATTAGACTCCTTCTAACTGATGAACCTCTTCATTGTGTCTCTCTTGCATGGTATGAATACAAATGGACTGATTACTCAGGTCTCTGGCTGCCTCAGAATGCCAGGAGTCAACATTTCCGCAGAGAGGTGGTGACTGATACCAGCTTAAGTTTCAATTCACCTGCAGCTAGTTTAAATGTCACGACAGCTAGCAATGACTACGGCTGAAAGAAGGCTAAGCTTTAATTCTATAATCTCCCATGGAAATGGGTTTCCATAAATTATAAGCGCAGGGAAAAAAAACAAAAAAAAAAACAGGTCACGTAAATGTTAAGGTGGAAATATTCACTGACCTTCTCCACTCGCCATCCCTTTATCCTCACCAAAAAGTTGAAGAAAACTTCTCGAAAGCTCGCCTATCTTTGAATGGACGACAGAAGTTCTATGCCTGCCGATTTTTCACAAGCATATGTGACAGCGCACCTGTCATTTGTGTGAATGCGAGTGCTCCAGTTCATTAGACCCAATCCATTCCATGGAGTGTAATTGAGCCAGGTAGCTCTATTTTTAGCCAAGCCCTTAAACCTGTAGCACAGCGAAGTATTAAGGGCAACACTCCCACAACTGTTGGATCTCCCCATACGGAGCTCATGTACCACACATAATACCAGTCAGTCATGGTGCTTACAAACACAATGGCACTACCTTCCTCTAAAGTCCCAAGGACAACAACAGAACTCTGCTTAAAAAAAAAAGCAAATAAAATTAAAAAAAAAAAAAAAAAAAGCTTTTAATCACCTGGTTTCATGGTCTTGGAAAACTCACTTCAGTTGGAGGATTTTATAGAGTACTTCTAATTACAGGTTCAGAAGTTACTGCAAGATGTGGACTCCTTTTGTAATTACTGCGGACTTCTATGAACTGTCTGTGGAGTGTCAAAGCTTATGATGTACCCAGTGAGTCTGTAAATTCAAAGTTTGTCAAAGAGGTCCTTGGGCCACAATGGGACTTCCTGCTTGAATAAAGGTTAAATAGATCAATTTAAAGTGTGTTCTGGGTTCTGAAGCATTGGGACAAGTGCTGGGTCTCTCTGAAGCTTGGTGGAGTGGATGGGAAATGTGTGGACATCCCCCTGGTAGTGTGTGTGGGGCTTGGTGTTCCAAGGTTGAATACACTGCAAAAGCTATATCAAAGAAAAAAGAAATCTCTATTCATAAAATGATGGCAGTGAGTAATCCCTCAACATCCATTGAATCCAACCACAGTCTCAGTGGCTCTGTCCCGACTCTGGTCCTTTGTTCTGAGAAAGCAGCAATACTAAAAACTCTGCCCAGCTCCGCAATGCCAAGGAGCGACGAAGCAGGCATGGGATCAACGCTGTTAATTTCCTGCCGCCCACCACTGGGAGGAAGTGACCAGCCTTCGTGCTGGAACTGTTTAAAAAACAGGGCAGAACGGCAGATCTGGGACTGTGTGCCCCCCCCCACCCCCACCCCCCCCAGGCCATGGGAGTTCTCCCAGGCTCTTTTCCCATGTCGCCAAGCCATCAATCAGCGTAGCAACACACAAATGTTCTCCCTGCGGTCGCTGGATGTGACATGACCTCTGCCAATATGTGTGTAATGAGCAGCCAGTTGACAGGCAGGGACAGAGTTTTCCAATCACAAAGGGATTAGCACCTTAACTCAGGCAGGCGCCACATTGACCACGGCACATGCCCACTCACAGAGAGAGAGAGAGAGGTGACTCTTATCCTGTCTGTGCCTACTAGTGCTATGTAAAATACAAGCTTGCACACAGACACAGCTAGAGAAGAGAAAGAGAGTGGGGGCGAAGAGATAGAGATAGAGATGGGGGGAGGGGGGGGCACAGAATGCAAAGGGGAATCGAGAGTCAGGGTCATAAGTGTAGTGAACACAACTATGTATTCTATAGGCCACTGGTGTCATACAAACATGTTATAGGAGTTAGTTTCATGTGTCCCTGACATTCTGAAATACCGTGAGTGCATTTCTCCTTAAACATGCTAAACTTAACGGAATGTGGTCTATTTTTTCATAAATTGTCATTTTTATTGTACATAACTGATAATTATTACGCACAATATTGTATATACTATAAATTGAACTGTAATAAATGTATTATAAAATTTAAAGGAGGATATTCACTGGATTTAAAAATGGATTAAAATCTGAATATTTAAAAAAAAGAGTGGTATTTCAATTCTGCTTTCCTGTGGGCATTCCAATGACTACAGCTGGTGAATCATAAATGATTAAAAAATGAGCAAAAAAAGTATTCCGATGAAAATATAATAATAATAAAAAAAACCATTTCCCTCAGGACAACCTGTGCAAGCATTCATTTAGTCAATGATCGAAGCCATTCATAAAGTTTGAAAAGGATCACATTAGAAGGTTCACCCATAAAGTAAGCAACAGTTTTTCTGCACATCTGCAAATACTAACAGTCACAAAGCACGTCGTCTAACCCATGATATCACATGGCAGTCTGAGAAGGAAATGAAGGTGAGACATATTTGCATGCGCTAATAAAAGCAGATTCATTAGAGGGCACAGTGGTAGTCTGGCATGCTTTCACCACAGTCCTGAAGACTGCATTTGGTGGTTCACTCTGGAGTATTATAAATACATTTCCTATTCTGGCCCTTTAACCATTTCTTGAAACACTAATAGTTTGCAGCGAGCGGTAAGAAAGCAGGGATCTATTTTTCAATGGAATGCAGGCAAATTCAATTTGCAAGTTACAACGATAAAAAAAAAAATCCATAGCCCAAAACACATTATTTTCCCCCAACAAAGTCATTCCTGTTTTGCTCTAAGTATGTCCTTCAGCCATTGTGGTTCACTCTTTCTTGTTCTCTGTTGGCGCATAACAGACACAAGTTCTGGCATGTAAGCTTCTCCGCGACCGTTTTTTTCTTCTAATTCATCTGCACGACAGACCTGAGGTCTTGCATTTCTCTCTCTTTCTCAAACCTTTGTGGTTTCACATACATAAAGATAACAGGAAATCACGTCTCAAAAGCCAAACATTTCAGTGTGTAATAGCCTAGATGATATCAACAAAACTGTACCTTTGCTGGCCTGGTGAGACAGCAAAGGAGTGAGACAGCGTTTTGAGAAATCAACATTTAGACACCTTAAATTAGGATTATGTCCAACATTCCCACGGCCTTTGTTGACAGAGACGACTTCAAGACCGAAGAGGTCAGTGTGTCTGATTATCACAGGATGGCCTCCCTTGCGTTCAGGGTTTGATATGCTTTACAAACCATTTCTGATCATCTGTTTCGCTCAGCGGTCCGCATCATCAGTTGCTTTTCAGGGTGACACGATATATGGGCTTATCTTCACAAAAATACCGTCCTCGTAATTTAAAATGTACCCTACTGTCCAAAAGCAAGTTCTCTCTCTCTGATTTTACACTCTGCCTCATGCCCTGTTTCTGTCTGAAAGCTCCCCTGGACTTTACCCTAATTTGTCCTCTTACTGCCTCCTCTCTCTTTCTCTCTCTCTCTCTCGCTCTCTCTCTGAGTTTCTCCTCTCTCACTTGCTTCACAGCTGTGACTCAGCTCTGATCTCCCAAATCTCATGGTTAACTGCACACATGCCCTCCAGAGATCTGCCCTTTTGTTTCCCTTTAGGAAGAGAGAGAGAGAGAGAGAAAGAGAGAGAGAGAGAGAGAGAGAGAGAGAGAAAGAGAGAGAAAGAGAGAGAGAGAGAGAGAGAGAGAGAGAGAGAGAGAGAGGGAGAGAAACAGAGAAACACCGAGTTGGGGAAACACAAACAGACACACACTCACACTCAAGTTTCAGTCTGGCTAACTGAACACTACCTTCTGTCACTGCTGTGACCACTGAGCGTACAAGGTCAGAACCTTAACCTCAGACTGTGGTCTCTGTGTTAAGTCTTCTAGTTCTAGAATGGTCTGTGTGCATAAGGTCTAAAGACCTAAAAATGTGGCCTACACATAGCTCTGCTTGTACTAAGAGGTGCTTTCCCACAGCTTATGGCTAAAATTTCACACCCTTATGTCTGACATATTACATTTCCACAATATGTGTACTTCCCCAAATTTTATCCTGGAATGTCTTATGACGTGAAACAGGAACCTGAAAGGAATAAGCTTAATTCTAGAACAAGGACACAAAACAGACTTTTTGTATACCAGCGACATGCCCAATCTAAATCTGGGCTGTACTGACTTGCACACACTGAATTGAGTTGAATCAGCTTTCTGATTTGGACAACAGTTTAATTGACAATCACAGATGGCAGATGTCCCTCACAAATCTCATTTATCATTTGGAACAGCCATTTTACACATCTAGCATAATTCTGAGAGACTTAAATGGGTAATATTCAATGAGTCTTGACAGTACAGACGAATTTGATTAGGACTTCGATTAAAACAAGAAAAAGAAAATGATACATCTAAATTTATGCATATGAAACCTTGTGAAGAAAGGATAGAAAATACTCATCTACGGTATAAACATCATTTCCACTTTCACCTCTAAATTCTAGTAGGCCTATTTACATTCACAGATTCACATCACACCCTCCTCTCTGAAGCAAGCTTTGATTTTGGAGAACATTGACAGGTTTAAGAAGTTTGATCCATAACTTTATCAGCAGCTTTAGGATAAAGGAAAAATAAGGTGCATGACCCCCAGTGTTCACAGCTAGATTCCCAAGTCTCTGTTATATGTTAATTCATTCAAACACACACACACACACACACACACACACTTCATTAAGCACGTCCCCCTAACCCTAAGCAATCACATTAATTGTCAAAAACTGTGAAACATTTCACAGTGAAACAGCTGAAACATTTCTACATTTAACGTTTAAGATTTAAGACTTCTACATAAATAGACCATCCCATCACATCAACGCATCCTGTGCAAAGTGATCAATCACGTTCGCGCATCTTGACAAGACTGCATGGTCTATTACATAGTAAATAAATGATTTCATGATAAATAAGCTCAACTCAGCGAGAAGTCACTACAAGTAGACATGACATCATCCCAGGTCTATGTTCAGATCTCATAATACCATTCACTTGGTCTCATTCACTTTACTTTCATCAGTATTCAACGTAGGTAAAATCGTTTAATTTACCCGATTAATCTGAAATTGGCGTAATCACCAAACGGTTGAGAAATGAGGTTGACGTTTGATGAACTACAAAAATGTATAAATTCTAATAACATTATCATTGATTAAACGTCTGGCGATACATCCTGATTAACCTATTAATGGCTAACTTTATGTTTATGAACAAGGACTTTGAGAGACATTAAAAGACAGCGACAGGTTTCGTATACAGTAACGCTGCTTAGCTTGTTAGCTTCACTGTAATGTTGCTCCGCTTCACTACCTACTGTTCAAAGCGTCGTTCACTTCACCAGAATGTTACATGAAAAGCAAAATTTTACACATAATTCACTACTTTGAAGAAAATACTTACATAATTATAATGAGTCTGAATGCTTGGTGACACCTGGCTCAATCGACCTCTCTCAGACTTTCAGCCCATCTCCCACACTAACTTCCTACTGCTAAGCCTACCTATCCCAACGCTCAAGGGTGGAGAACTGGGGGGCGTGTTTCGACTTTTTGTCTGTCCGGAAACAGTCATGCAAAGGATGATGGTATGCGTAGTACTTTGGGGACAAATTAATAAGCACTGTGTTTCTATCTTATTGCACAACAGAGCCTATTTGTTTCCCTCACGGAGTTATAATTACACATTATAAATTAATAAAGAGCTCGTGACAATGTCATACAGGGATGAGTGTGCACCTATTTGAATTTTGCACACATTTATGTCTTGGCACACAGACCGATTTTACTGGACTAGTCCTCTCAGGTAAATATACAAGCGTGACAAGACGATACTGTGCTAAATACGAAGTGCAGCACTGCTCAGCATTTCAAACATAATCTATACCAAAGCCGTACAGTAAAGGAAACAGTCGTAAAATAGCTGCCAAAAGCAGGGAAATTCCCGAGCTAAAACAAGCATCCTTCAGTAAACAGGCGTCTCTCTCCTCAGTGACATTTCCGTGTGCAGCCTATTTTATTTGTCTGTCTGTCGACCTATGTCTGTGCGACTTTCTGTTTTCCGAAACCCAGACAAGAGGAGACCGACATTAGTGAATTCCCTGTAATGCCAAAGATGCTTGGCTGGCAGCAGGGAGGGCGCACTGACAGATAAACGTCGTAGAACTGAGTGGATAGAATTATCGGGGTCTGTTCAAAAAGACTACTTACTGTACACAAACTGATATAACGTTTTTAGTAATCGCGACCCTAATGGCACTCTGGATCGAAATTGTTTAGTGATGCTGGCACCAGTGTAATGCTGATTTTCAAAAAGAAGCAAAATCAGATTTAAAAAAACTGAATATGATGCTGACTGATGGATTATCTCATATAGTCTTTTTTTACGGGTTGATGACTGAGGCTTAAAAGTGGGTCAGGGAGGTATAGTCTAGTCTCTGGATTGTTCCTGTGCTTGTCCGCAAAGCATTATCCATGATGAATTGTGATGGGATGATCCGGAGTTGGGCTGCTCTCTGAGTTTCCTTAATGGCAAGCTGCCCATGTGAAAGCAGAGAGTGCATAACACAAGCATGCTTCCTTTTCCCTCAAACAGGAGCTTTCGAAAACAATAGCAATGCAGCTTATTTAGAGACCAGAGGAACTATTTTCAATCAGCGAACCATGAGACGTCATTGGTCATTTTACACACACAGTAATGTAGATCACAAATTCCAACTGAGTTCAGTTTTTTTTTTTTTTTTTTTGCAGAATGCTCACCTCACACTAAGACACACTATTATTATTTATCAACATATTTTCCAAAATCTTTGTATTTAAAGATGATCCTAACTCTAAGCAAATCAAACTGCACTAGGATCTCATTTGAGACATGTCCTGAAGCAATTTTGTGCAAAAAGAACAGAGGTATTTTGCAAATTCTTAGTTAGAGAATTACAAGCACTTTGTGTAATTGAATGAAGGAGTGTGTTTTCAGATTTGGAGTTAGACAAATATTGCCCCAAACCTCTTTTGCCACCCTTTGATAAGTGTCCCTTCACATATTATTCCTGCACAGCAAGCCATCAGAATAAAATCTTATGTCCAGGATTCAGTCAACTCAGCAATAAGCCATTGCCTCCATAATAAGTACGCTTTCTTGTTTTCACAGCTGTACACCCTTATGTTATGGGCAGTACAGCACAGCAGTAATCAGAGTTTTCGGGCACCCTGACATACTGTGGACCATCTAGGTAAAACTACATTAGTATAACTGATGCTTTCCACCAAGGCCCTCCCCACACAACCACAAAGCCCGACTGGACAAAAAGAAATCTCCAGAGACAGACTGGACCATTGCTAGGTGAAGCTGTATTTGTCCCAAGTGAGGATCTCTATCTCTGTTGTGTAATGAGAGTGAATGGATCAACACCTGGGTAATTACGGTAAATGGGGTCATCCAGTGCAGCTAAGGGACTGAAACAAGTGGACACAATCTGATGAGCTGCCTGTCCTAACAAACAGCGCATATCTCCATTATGTCTCCCAGGCAGAAACTCTGCTTTTGATACTGGGACACAGAATCAAACCTTGGTGTAATAATAGCAGTCACTGCTTAGTGGATTGTGTAATGCTGACGTACTGTGGCCGACCCATTCACACTGAGAATGTACTTGCTTTTGATTGCAAATACACATGTTGTATTGCACAAGATTACAGTTATATAACTTTAGACACAGAAAAACATTGACTGAATCATCCATGAGTTATGTACGTAACATGTGATGTACCTGTAAACAGTTCAATGATTCAGTGTGTGACAGTGACATATTGCCAAAATGATCAAAACAACAACCGAAGCATATTAAGGTGTGCTTTCACAAACATGCCAAAAGACTTTTGTTTGGGTCGGCAATGCTTTTATTAGAGTTGTGGAACACAGTATTAAGATGATGGAAAGGCCAAGGCAAAGGTAACCAAGATGGGAACACACAGCCCTTTGAGTTTATACATCTGTAGATCACAAAATGTCCATTACTTCCACATTATTATCTCATACATTCATTTGCATGTGTGAATGTCTATGTGTATGCCAAGTTATGTGGATGCAAGTGTTTACCTGGCTCTTACAAAAGCGTTTTCTCAGAGTGAACTTTTGATTGATAGGGCCACTGCTGAACACCTGCCATTCTTGATTTATGCAGCTCTGCACTGTAATCTGGTAACGCATGTGCCGCTCTGCGACCATGCTGAAGGGGCATGTCATAAAGGAGTCTGAGGACAGTTCAGGGTCCCAGTGCCTTAACCTCTGCAGGACAGAGAGAAGAGAAGAGAAGAGAAGAGAAGAGAAGAGAAGAGAAGAGAAGAGAAGAGAAGAGAAGAGAAGAGAAGAGAAGAGAAGAGAAGAGAAGAGAAGAGAGTTGAAGATGCTATCACACTGTAAAATGCAGTACACTGTGTAAATATACTTGAGTATAACTCTCAATATTTCATACCAAAAAGTTTCACCAGATGAAATCAATATTACTAATGTGTATTAGTCTCCACACCTCATTGGTAGTTGTAATATTCTGACATCTAGTGGTTAAAATTAAAACAATTTATTTCCATCTAGTAGATGGGGATGATGATAAAATAGCCTCACTGACATGTTATGCAGATTGAGGTACATTTAAGCACATTCTAGCCTCCAGCCAGAAGAAATTCTAACCTCTAGAGAGAAGCCATAGGTGTCTGACGTATCCAGGCCGGTAGATTTAAGGATGAAATAGAAGCCATAGAGTCCAATGGTTTGAATGCAAGACTGTGATTCCTACAGGATATCAGAGAGAGACTGCTAACCAGTCCTAATGCTTATACGTTTGTGACAGTTCTCTTAAATGGTATCCTTGATTTGTCTTCATTCTCTCACAGCAACTGATTTCACATTCACTCAAACAACATGTAGCATTTCTGCCATAATTCTTTCATTTTAAATGTCAGGACAATGTAAGAGATGAAAAGGCACCCGTTTAAGAGAAATGGGAATGCATATAAACCCAGGATTATGAGAATTTAAAGTTTAAGAGAATAGTGAAGGCTAAAAAAAAATTGAAGCTAAATGACAGCAGGAGGTTACGGTACATTTTTGATGATCATTCCAAAACGGATCGCATCTGTGGAGAAATCAGTCAGTGACATGTCACCGCCTCTCTGAAGCTACAGGGTAAGTGTGAGACAGAGAGAGAGAGAGCATTTTTTGGGATTCATGACAAATAAGCCAAAATAAATTATCAAATTCATAAAGACAAACCAATCAAGATACTCAAAGCAGACTAAAATGAAAAGCTAAAAAAAAATCTTCTGCCTTTCACACACGACACTCTTTTCATATACATGTATTATTTATCCATCACAAATCCGAAATATTTAAGACATTTAAGTAACAAAGCAGGCCCAGATGATATGTTCAGATAGACTCACTGTGTAGTAATGTCTGGAGAAGATGAGGAGCAGCCAGGACTGAGGAAACAAATTGATTTGCTGGATTTCCTCCAGATGGTGCCCTAAAACAGAGAGAGTTTCTTATTTATTCCAGGCATGTTTCTTTGAAAATATGCTATTTGTGAGCCTGTCTCTCTCTACGCACGGACTCATGTGGAGTCCAGCTGGGAGTCCGAATGCACATCCATATGAGTATGAATCTATACATATATTCCTGAACGTGTTTTAAATTATTGATGTCCGAGACAGGATTGTAGGGATGTTTTTCTCACATTGTGTGGATCATTTCCAAGCCGATTGCCTATTCTCCGAAGGGAACGAGAGTGAAATTTTTGTGCAGACATATGATGTGATTTTATTGTTGGGAAATGGGCTGGCTACTGGCAGCGGAGCAGCACAGCTAATAGGTACACACACACACACACACACATATCACTAAACCCGCAGGCTTTTTAGTTAAGAGTCTCTAAACAAATAAGAGTTACGTCACAATATCGAACAAGCTAACACAAGAGTAAACTGGCCAGATGCCTCATGATGATTTACATTTTTCATAAATCCCAAACTTCCTATGGGATAACTGGACAGGCATTAGTGCCAAAGTGATCTGCTTTCATCTCTTTGTGTAAAGTATCCCTACCTTTTCAAACGTGTTTGTATGTGCACGTGCGTGTGAAATTCCTCACTCACATTCTGTGATGCCGTGTAGATGAAGTGCTTGAAAAAGAACAGTATACTTCTGTCCTATAGGCTGCTCCAAGAAAATTCCTGCCTTGAGAGAGCAGCTAGAGAGAAAGAAAGAGAGAGAAAGAAAGAGGAACAGAGAGTCAGGAACACTGATGTAATAAGCGTGGCTATTTGCTCCACAAGCCACATAAAGAAATCATTGAGACTATGAATAAACACACCATATGTTTAAGGACACACACACTTTATGAGCGTAGCATCAAGGTCAGTGTTTTTTGCACATCAAAGAGAGATGAAATGATTCCTGGGATGAGGAATCAGAAACTCTGATGTCCAGAGTCACAGCGATGGTAGTAAAATGAGCCATTTCAAGCATATTCATTATACAGTATGGCTATCATTATAGTGAGAACATCTGTTGGCTGTGGATCATTATGAAGTCCCAAGTTAATAATATAATCAAGTTAAAGTAATAAAATTATAATTAAGAACGTGCATGTGTGTGAAGGTGTCTACGTATGTTCGTATCTGTGTATACTTGGAAAAGAAGGTGATAACGGCACTGTGTGAAGGAAGAATCTGATCGTTAGGGTTGATCTGAAGATAAACCCAGAGCAGAACCGTCTTCAGGAGCTCATATTCGCTAGAGACAAACAGTCTGAAAAACATAAACCCAAAAACATTAAATTACACCCACACTCTAACAGACATAATGACGAACTACAGGCATCAAACTCGCTCGAATTTATTCCTCAGGTTCATTGAAGGTGCAATAAGGTTTTGTATTGTGATTTTGTTTATGCCCCTGACAAGCACATATTATGAGATTCGCAAATAAACTGTGGGACCTGGGGCATCGCAGAGTCTTGAGTAGGAGGTCAAAGGGCAGATCTCTCAGGTTGATGTGACATGAAAGATGAGTTACCAGGTGAAGCTCTAGCCAACGTTCACATGCTCTCTGAAGAATAGTGTCTTTATACTGCATCATAAATACAGATACACAAACAGACACAGAGAGAGAGAGAGAGAGAGAGAGAGAGAGAGAGGGGGGGGGGGTCTGGCTCAAGGCAAAAATAGAATCCAACATGCAGAAAGAAATGGTATGATGAAACAAATATGTTCCCCCTACTGCGTAATTAAGAAAATGAGAGAAAGCAGACACTGGAATGCATTCTAAATACCCCTTGCTCCAGCCCCTGATTGTTGTCAATCTAGTGTTGTGTGATGGTGTCTGATGTACCAATCATCTTTCATGTTTCCTCCTGTAGCCCAACCTTTACCTTGTATGAAACATGATGGAAGTCACACACGGTCACAGAACTGATCTTTTGCACCATCTCATTCAAACACCTGTCAATACAATGAAATTTCAAAGTGATGCTTTATTCAGAAATTAGATACTCATTGTTTGCTCAGCTTATTTAGATGTATATCAATATATTGGCATGCTTGCTGACAAATATACATTCTGTGACCAAACTACAACAAGAAAACCCTTGGCATTTACTTTTATATGGTGTTTATGTTGACCTTTTCAACATTAGTTGTAAGCATGTCACTTTTCGGATGGGTGGAATGTTGTTGCAGCCTTACTTAATCAAAAATGACTTTATTCAGAAAACATTCTAACATCACATGAGACACCAGACTGAAATCCATCTCCACCCACTGTCTTGAACATGACTAATTTCCTTTAAATTAGCCATTCCACTATCCCCAGAGACAGGGGAGTGGATTCAGGAGGTACGGTTTGAATGCTGCCAATACTTACTCAACATTTTCACATTTCACAAAGGAAGGCTAACCCCAGACCTCCTCTGCACTCATTAAAGGTGTAAGAAACTTGGATCTTCCGAAAGTGAAGCCAAGAGGCTTGATACTCAATATTATAGCAGAGATAACTGGGTTTTAAATACTGTTTAGCTGACTCGACCTTGATACCTTACTGTCATTGTGTATAGTGAACCAGCATATTCATTTACAGTATTTAAGTTTCAAAAAAAGGACAAAAAGGGACAATCAATACTGAAATAAGTCTCACAAAGTATGAATTTAAAATGACTCTAGGTTTAGCTCCACTGCTGTGGAAAATTTATGGTTAACCTTAAAAGGAGCAGATCTAGAATTTTCCACGGTGGTCTACCCTAACAAGACTTTGTTAAATACTGTTTGAGCTTATGACTTACTATACTTGGGTCATTGTTACGAATAAAACAAAATATCTTCTGTGATATAGCTTTGGTAAATGCTTGCTGGCTATGTTGCAACTACTGAAATGTATGCAACTACTATAATGTATCTCGTCTACACATGCTAATGGTGATCAGGTTGGGGCTAATTTTAAATCCTCAAGATTTACTACCTGTTAATATATATCGTACCTCTGGAAGAGGTGTGGCAGGCCAAGAATGGTGGCGGTAGAGAGGATCCCCTCTTCCCAGTGCTCAGGGCACTGAGAGGGGCTGTAGAGAGTCCTTAGGGCAAAGGACAGAGCTGAAAAGAACAAAAATGAAACACAGTTACACAGACATGGCACTTAACAGGATTTACACATCACAATAGATCCGCCCTCAGCAACAAACATTAATGCAAACTGATGGGGTGGGGGGGGGGGGGGGGGGGGGGGGGGGCAGCAGTCAGCTTTGCTTATTGACCTATACAGCAAAATGATCTCAGAAAAATGGTCATGTGGTATGACGAGGTGCTTGCTGAGAGAAACGTTTCGTTTTGGACTACTGGAGTAAATAGTAATTGGGATGGAGAAAGGCCATCTTCAGACAAAAAAAAATGCTGAAAAATGGAATCAAGCTGAATGATAACACTACAATCTGAGGTGAATCTGATCTAAATAAATCCATGGATTGTCGTCTGTGCTGAACCATTTGCTGGTGAGTTTAAGTTGTTACAATTCTCTCTTATATGACTTGATCCAAATAAAATTTCTAAAGCACTTATCACAGTTAAAGAGAGGGAATTAGAGAGCACTGCTGTGGAAAACATGATGGCTTTTGAACTCTTACTCTCTTTGGTGACAGATGGTTCTTTGACAGACAGCTGGAGGATAGTGGGACTGGTGACAGTTCTCCTTGTCCTCCTCAGACGTTTTGTGTCTATCAACAGGAAACATCCTGCTCCGCAACTGAACTTGATACCCAACTTACAGCTGCTCATAATACAAAGTCTACTGCAGTCTCTTTGTCTCATTACCACATTCTGTCATATGCACTAACACACAATATAATTTAAACAGTGAATATTAATGTAAAATTGACATTAATGGACTCACACACCATTTAGCCAAACGAAATAACTCTAGAAATTCCAAGCTCGGTAGGGGTGTAACGGTTTTCTATCACAAACTATAGTAGAAAACCGTAGTCTTACTTATCTTTTTCACCCGAGCTCTGTACAGTTTATCCCCTGACATTATTCCAAGTTACAGGCCTATATACCAATATATAGGCCTATTCTTAGTATGGGAGAACATTTCACACTCTTTGTACTTTTGATCATTAAAAATAATATATTTTTGAAGTTGGAATGGCCTTAATTTTTCTTTTCATTATTACGAGACAATATTCACATCATGAATTGCACGTTCGCTTTAACTGACCAGACAATTATAACGGCTTAAATGGAAATGTTAACAAAGCAGCTATATCAAACAGCAACCAAACACATGGCGTCATGACCATAAATGACATATGTTAAGATGTTGGTCATTTCACTGTCATCATGCGTTTCTTTTTCTGCCGAAATGGCATGCTTGACACACTGGCAGTCCCGAAAATGATGACCTTTCTGTCTTTTTCAAATCGCAGATGCAGTGGTATTTCCGTTTCGCCACCATTCGCAACAATCAACAGTGTTATATGAAGATCTGGAATGTGCCAGGAAACACTTCGGAGTGGCAGCACATCTTCAAAAGTATCACAACCAAGTTTAAATAACTGTTATTAAAGTTGAGTTTCAGAAGATTTCTCTTTTTTTTTGCTGCCGTTTGAATTATTATTTGTGTGTGTGTGTGTGTGTCTGGAAATGTTCTTTTGTGTATATGTTTAAATTAAGAAGGAAAGAAATTTTTCAGTTCCAAGTTGGTCCAATGATCTTTCAAGCCAAACTATGACACACCATACTGTGGTGTGTCATAGTTTGCAAACTGAACTGCATGCAAACTGAACTGTGAATGAGTTGAACCACGACACATCTTAAGATCAGCACTTGCTTTCATTAATCACTGAATAGATGTTTCACAACGTACAGAGCTTATGGGACTCATTTCTGTGGCCTTTCTATGAATATAAGATATGTTGACATTTCTTTTACTCTCACAATGTCAGTCACACAGAGAAAAAAGATCTAAACACTATTTCTGTGTTATGACTGATGTTTCCATGGAACAAATGCTGACAAAATCTCAGCACTTTGTCATGAGTCAGAGTGAGATTGTAACAACCTGTTGTGAGACACTATTAAATGTTACATTTCTGATATGTAAATCAGTTGGGTTAATTTGAAACCTGCTGTGTCCTGAAGCTGTGTGGTCCCCTGTTTCTGACTGCCCTCACACAGCTCGGCAAGAGTAACTGCCTTGGTCAGGTACGGATAATGTAGCTCCCAAATGCTCCCTAGGCACTCCAAAATCACATCTGAAAACATAAAGCAGGCAGACAACTGTGAGAAATTCTCACACCTATTTAACTTGCCTTTCCGAGCCATTTTACATCTTCTTTTAAAAACTTTTACAATTTTTAAAAACTTTTTAGCATGCTAAAAAATTAAATATTGCACTGATATACTGGTAACAGTAATGGCAGAAGTAAAATCTCACACAAAGATATTACCTGCTGTATCAGAATGTACCACCCTGCGAGAGAAAAGGTAGAACAGTTCTTCTGGAGTGTCTGATTGTGTAGGACAAACACCAGCACTGTAAGAACGCAGCGTAGAATCCATGACTATTAACAAATGTACATATTCATATTCATATAAGTATGAAAAAACACACCCACACACTTCTATCTGTCCTCTCATGTGTTCTTTTAAAGATAAAAGCAAACATAATTTGTGTTCAATTGAACACCAGACCACTGTCTAATTCTTCTGATCTCAACATGGACAGTGCACGGTGCTCCTTTATGATAACAGTTGCATTCAGGGGCCAACCGAAATTAAAGATCATCATCCTCTAATGTGGCGAACAGCCTGCTCCATACTGATAGCAGGGGGCTGGCAGACATCACATGGTGACAAATCTGTCCCCAATGTATGATCAACTGCCGTTCTGCTTCCCTGCTTTTCTTTCGTGCTAAATGGTTGTCATGGTAGCCCAGGTGCCCCTGGCAGCGTACCAGTGTCTGGAGCTATTGGGCAAACTGGATTGTGGTAGTTGAGTGATCCGTGGCAGAGGGGACTCTCCATGGGGGGCATCGTCACGCTTGCGTAGCACAGAGTCAGCTGGAACACAAACACACAGTAAGGGGCACAAACTACCCAACAGGGCTCATGTTCAATGCAAATATGTCTGTAAAGCTCAGGATAAACCAAAAAAAAAAACAGTGCCCTACTGATCTATAGAGATGCCATGGTGGCATACTGCCCTACTATTGGGACATGGAACATAGGATGTAAATTTGCATGCAGTAGTTTTTTTTTTTTTTGCCTTATTTATTACAGGTAATTTAATCTCCATTTACTTTATTTTGGATTAAAAAAAAAAAAACACACACGCGCACACACACACACACACACACAAAACTGAGGAGGCAGTATCAAAGGCCAAATTGTTTTAGAGGTAGCTGCCTGAGTGCCAGTCCTCTTTTAAAATAGCTTGTTGCCAGATCTCTCCAGGTGCTCATCTCCAAGTTGAGGCCAGTTTTGTGACACCAGGTTGGCGGGGTTGGCACAGAGCTGGTTTTGAACCCCCCCTTGACAGGCCAGGGTTCTGGCTCAGGAACACTGACTTTGACATGGCAGTCACAACATGGCATAGGCAGAGTCTGAGGGCTTAGAACTATCTGGTAAGCTCCACAAACCCCTTGATATACCAAGGCCCTGAGCCAAAACACATTGCCAAAAATTTCTTTTTGAATGGTGTCAAATGATCAGCAGAGAAAAGTAAAAAGCTGATTACTCTTTGGTAACATTAATTACCATGATGAACAAAATGCACCAGCATGTGACAAAGAAAGAAGAAAAGTTATGGAAAAATATTGTGCCCATCATTTGAATGCCAAATACGAATAATGTTTTCATATTATCCACAATTAACTTCTTTATTAGCTGCATATCTTGACCATACAGCTATCGTTATATTGCTATCTAGAAATATAAATATAGTCGGTGTTGCACAGTGTCCGTCTAGATTCTGCTACTGGACATCAAGGCTAAGCAGTATGTAATAATAATAGCCTAATAATAAAGTAGCGGATGCTTCATGGGCATGCCAGTCTGTGTGTACGTTCAAGTTATTCTCCAGACCTTTCTTGGTAGTCTTGCGTGATGTTCTTATGTCAGCTCTCATTGCCCTCTCTACCTGGGCTTGTCCAAGGAGGTCACAGTCAAGCAGACTGGTCAGCTGCCGACGATTGGTGTGACCTACTTGCTTGCGCTGCCCTGCTTGCATCTGCAAAATCAACAGAAAATGTTAATCTATCATTAAAACTTATATACTTACGTAAATTGTGCAACAATACACATGCACTAAAATAATTTAATAAATAAACTAAATAATTAATTAATTTAACAGGACTGAATGGTGCCTTAATTTCCGGCAGTTTGGGAACCATCCAATACTTTATACTTGGTACTTTTCCTCTGTGACTTTCAAATTGGTTAGTGGTCAAGAACAAAGCAACAAGACAGGTGATTGCATGTAGCCTCTCACTCTGTCGATGGAACACACTATAGCTATAGTTTTGTACATCATTCAAAACCTGAGTCGTACAATATACCCAGTAGATTACCAGTAAAACGTCAATATATTACCACCAGTCCTTCAAACTGTATGCGTCACCTTGAACTGAAAGTCTAGTTATTCAAAATGAGGTGTTCAGGATCACTGCGATTTTTGTACCAGTTAGTATTGCAAGTATTTGCATTATGACGCTACTGAATTTCACATCACGTGAGCGCTCTCTGCACAATGTTGATAGGGAACCGAATTTTATTGAACAGCAGCTCACGGTATTCTATAGTAAGGACTGAGACTCTTTACAAACATCAGAAAACATACTTGCCGAATATGATATTTCCAGACACTCCCACGATAACATAATTGCAGCTGAAAATTTGCATTTGCAACACGCGCTTACTATTTGCAGATCGTAATTGTAAACCTTATTTGCTGCACCCAGTTACATTTACAACTTTCACCAATTGGCAAATTGGTCATTATGTGCTGAAGATAAAATTCATTGGATTATGCTAATCATATCATATCACGAGTCCGGAGTCCCAGCATTTAAACTGATCAAGAGAGGAGCACATAGAAACCATGAATATGAATGCCTGTGTATAATATTACTCTCCTTGGTGGCGTAACACTGGTGGGGATCTTTACAATTAGGGGTCGTAACATGTACCACCTCAACGTCGCCCTCCAGTGTCTCATTCCCCTCAACTACTAATCTTGTCACAGCAAAACGTCTTCGTCGGATGTTTCGGCATTCATCACGTTTAGGTTTGCTCTAAATGGACGAGTTTAAAACTTTTTACAAACATAATTCCATTAAGATCTGTCTGTAGTCACAACAGAACACTTCTCTTTAGTCATCAGAAAGATGCCGAAGAGTTCCTTAACGGTATAATACGCAGAAAATCCTGCCTGTCTGGAAACGATTAAATAATCAAAAGCGATCTAAGAACACATACTTATGACAGTAAAAACTAGGCAATTTTTATTTACTAATAAACTTTACCAGTTTTATTTACTTTTATTACTTACGTTTATTTACAGTAAAATGCCTGAATTACAAAGCAGTCCCTGATGCATTTGACCCTTACTAGGACATTGCTCTGGAAAGTATTTTTTTAGAATTTGTATTTTTACGCTTAATCTCAACTCTGTATTAAATTAGAAAATTATGTAGTAATGAAGGAAAAGAATAAGGACACTGCCATTCTGAATCACATTTGGTAACCAGACATGGGACAAATATGTATTTCCTGTATTTTAACCAATGTCCATGTCAGTTTTCACTGTGCTTGTGACCTTGTCCTTTTGGCCACGAATATTATGTGTGATGCACTCTCTTTAAGACACTCAAGTAAGCTATCTATCTATCTATCTATCTATCTATCTATCTATCTATCTATCTATCTATCTATCTATTTGATGCACATTCAGTCTTTTTAGAATTTTGGTATTGTCAGAGAAAAAGTACACAAGGAAAGGAGTGGTGCAGAACTGATACTGAGCCCAATTATCAAACGCTCCGTTAAAGTACATTTTCACCCTAGTCTTTTGGCTGCACCGTCTTTGTGGTCCACTGGGAGATAGTGTACTCTCTTTATTTCTCCATCTACTTTGCCCGATATTGCTAAAAAGTCCTCCGATTGACTTTATCAATATATTGTCCATCAGCTGCCAGGGCAGCCAACAATGTCCAAGTCAGCCAAGTGTAGAGAGGAACAAAGGAGGGGATAGTGAAGGTGCTGTAAGATAAATCTAACTCTGGACAGTTTGCAAGAGAGAGAGAGAAAAAAAACACTTTAGTCAGAGAGCAGCCACTGGGGCCAGCTATGCATATTTGTTATCTGGAAGGGCTGTGATCAAGATAAGGGCTGGCACGAACCGCTGGGGAGCAGATGGGGATGGAGCAGAGTGCACTATGCTCAACATAGCAAAAATTACAGAGCAAGCACTACAACACCACAACCCGCCAGCAGACATAAAGGGCATTCAAACAGAAAACAGACCACGCTACGAATAAGACTGCTCAAAATAAGGGTCAAATATGAACAAGGTTTTCACAGTGACAAATAAAGATGAATAAAAGTGCCTGGTCAGATGTAATTCATCTGACAATTAAGTTAGACAGATAGGAGATTTATAAAGTGATCTTAATGTTGAATGCAGCACTATTTAATCTTTCCAGGTACCTCTAACAAGTCAAATTAAGAAAACTTTATAAAAATGTCATAGATCAAAATATACAGAGCTATCATTTCCTTTCTCATTAGTGTTACTGAGTGACAGTGCCTATCCTGGATGGACATTGAGATGTGTATAGTTCTTGTGCTCTGCTGTTGGATGACTACCACATGTTTGTGGTGATGCACCTGCTTGACTAAAGAGTGCAATGTTGGCTTTCTTTATAATAAAACACATGATCTTTTACTGTCCCCAAGATTTTCTATAAGTATCCTTACATGGCCTTCCTCATTAATCTTTACAATTGATATACGATTAAATACATTCTTACTTCGCTATTGGCTTATGGTTTATTTTGAGGCATTAATCAACAGGATGTTTTGTAGTTTGCGACAGGATACAATTTCATGTATTTATGCATATCCTGGACTCCATTCATCTGCATAATTATGGTTTGACCATAACTATAGACATCATCCTTGCCTGTTATGCTCCTTGGCATGTAGGGCTCTGCTGTGTCTGTGACAGGTGTTTTTTTTTTTTTTTTTTTAAACCAATCAGAGTGGCTACACCTTAGCAACCCCTCAAACCTGTAGGAGCATAACACTGTCAGCTTGCTAACAGGCTAAGTTAGCATGTCCTGTATGACACAGTGAAGTAGTAGCATTACAGTAAAGTAGTAATTAGTCACAAAAATGGAAGACTATTGTTTCAATGACTCTATCAGACTTTTTAATAACAAACACTAAAATGTTTTGTATACATAGGCTTATAAATATTTTAGTATGTATTTTGTTTCTGAGCCCTTTGTAATTTATTTGCTATTGTTTATATATCTCCTCAGTAACAGAGTTCCTCATCTTGCCCATCAGGGATGGTCTTTGTGACCACCTTATGCATAACTCATAGGGCTGTCTCAAAGGAATAGACCTCAGTAAACAGAAACCCCAGATCCATGTAGGCATGCATCTCCACAGCAATTTTTATACTCTTACACTGAGACAGTCTGCTGCAGTTGGCTTTACAATGTGTTGCACTCTACACGTAACTGTTATCTTTAGAGCGTCAGATGGTAGATCTCTCATGCCTAGCTAGAAACTCTAACGTTTCTCTTTAATCTTACACACCATTGAAATAGCAGGGATAGCTTGTGGTTATAACTGTAATATTTTGTAATAGCTGTAATAATTGGCTCAAAGAAATCCGTTATACGTGTGGGATACTACACGTATCTCTGTAACTCTGCAATTTGATGAGACAGCAAATAACTTTAAATCCTTTAAAATGATGTAACTTGTGTGCTTTAGTTTCAAAATACTACATTCGCTCACCGAGGGTCTATAGCACCGAGGGTCTATATTCACGCTTTGTTATACGCTCGTTTACAAACCTAGACATGAACCTATTTCTCTCCAGTACCCAGCTGCAGCAAAAATGTTGCTTTGCATGCTCCCACTCAAGTTCAAGTCAAACATACAACCAATCACAGTTTGAAATACTGAAATACTGAATCGCATGCGCTCGAGTCTAAACAACGCATACTACCATTGAATTCTCTTATTGGACAATGGCTTACTTTCCGTGCGCGTACGATGACGGTAGTGTGAAGCGAAAGGGCTAGGGAGGGGGAGTTCGAATGGAAACCATCAGTGTTGTAGAAGCGAAACAATCGAGTCAGAAATAGCTCTGGAAATTGAAGATCGTGAATTGTGTCCATTGAAATAACTCTAAATCGGTAGCCAGGTCTAGCAAGACTAACAGTGGTGTCGGACTGGTCTGTATCAAGCTCCACTGGAAGGAGCTGCTCCTTGTTTATATTGTGCAAGGGGAGCTTGATAAGGAGGCCCGATTTAGTGTGAGTGGAAAGAGGCGGCCGTGGCTGAGAGTGAGTAGTGGTTCGGCCTTTCGCGCATCAGCCAAGTAAGTAGAATTTATTATTTTTCCTAGCTGCAAAGGTATCGCTAGATTTGATTCAGAAATCGGAGCAAGTAATTACTAGAGTTGCAGTTGGAATTTCATGTTTGGTTGGACTCTTTGTTATTCGTGCAATTGAAGTCGATGTTTTTATCTTTAACAAACCTTGCTAGGTTAGCATGTTCTGCTAATCCTGTGAGCCAGCAGACAGCTAGCGAGTTAACTAGCTTAGCTAACGATAGTAAACAAGCTTACATCAGCTAGCTAGGTTAACTAGGTAGCTTAATAGCAATTTAGCAGGCCAGCCGGTTCGACTTGGTAGCTGTAAAATGCCACCGCAGATATATTACTTCTGGTGTGTATCATTGACGACTGATCAATTATGTGTAAGGGATTGGACAGCTAGCTATCACTGTGTTACTTACTGTGATGCAAATACCTGCAGAATAGCAGCTTCATTTAAGATAATTCACGTATGCCGTGTGGGCTAGCTCACTATCATTAGCCTGCTAGCCTGGCTAAGAGGTAACGCTAACCTACGTTAACATGCTTGACTGAAACCATGACTTGTTAATTAGCTGTAACCATTTGGTTGAGTTATTGAGAACGTCTTATTCTCCTACACGAGCTTACTTGTTAGCTAACACTGATCGAGTAAGTTGAGTTTCTGCCGGACAGTTAGCGGCAGTGGGTTTCATGTTTACGCTAGGCCACCGGTATTAACATAGACTCACATACATGTGGATATTGCTAATGTAATGCACTCTGCAAACACTGTATAAATAAGTAAAAACAAGTAAACTTTAATTATATACTCGATAAAACTTGTAATATACGCAGTAGTGAGATTGCTTTAACAGGTCACAGCTAGCCTAACTTTTCCAGCTAACAGCAGATGTCCCATCATTGAAGAAAAGGAACTTATTTCGACTTAAATAACGTTTAACAAAGATATTTGAAATTAAATGTTGTTCGACTAATTTAGAAGGTAAGAAGATACAGAGTTGTATTTTGGCAAGTCTATTTTCACTGTCAATATTTGCTGTGTAGAAGGGTTGCATTTTGGGTAACATCATTTTATCTGTTATGTAGCTAGCCATCTTAAAGTCTACTTGGAAGGATCGACCAGTAAGTAAACAATTGATCGCACCAAACTTAAAGTGAAATTAAAATAGACGATTTCGTTAACTTTACGTTGCTATAAGCTATTTGCTGTAAAAAAAAAAAAAAAAAAACCCAAAAACGTTCAGTAAAACACCGGCTCTGACTTAAAAAATGCGAAGCCCCACCCCATCCCCTTAAGTGCTCCACAGGTTCTGTGATAGGGTATGGTGTCAACGCTACAGTGACCTGTAAACTAAACCCAGCATATATCTAGAGTTTCATCAAGAAGGTAAATTCTAGGTTGAATTTATAAAGAGGTGCTTTTGCTGTCAAGGCTCGAACAACATCTCGCTCGGACAACCATAGTACGTCTTGCTCAGTAAGAGAAATCCTCGTGCTGGACAGGAGAGTTTTACAGTTACATTTGTTCATTTAGCAGACGCTTTTACTCAAAGCGTCTTCCAAGTGAGGCAGAATACAATTTAAGCATTTACCTTGTACAACAGCCAGCTCTTTAAAAGTGCCACAGCGAAGTTCAGTGATTGAACAGATAAAGTGCAAGAGTAGTTGAAGAAAGAGTAAACTACAGTCAAACACAGCTAGAAACAGTGCTGATGAACAGGGGCTAGAAAAGTGCAAGAGAAGAAGTTATGGCCCAGTGCGGGGGATGGAGCAGTGCTAATAGTTAGGATGCTATAAACAGTAATTAACGAAACAGCTTTACTACTGCAGTAACAAAAACAGGTCTTCTGCACCGTAATGTAAAACTGTAATGTGCAATTAAGAATAGAGTATCTCCAAAAAAAAAAAAAGTGGTTAGCAACACCCTTCATAGTGTCAAAAAACTACATCATAAAATGGACACTGGTCAGCTTAAAGCATCAGCAAAGAGTGTCTCCAAGGTAGTGCAAGATAATATATGTTATAGAGAGTCAAGTAATGCAAATTCTGCACTGGAACATAGTGCGTATGAACTATCAAGTGGTCACATTTTTGCTTTCCATGGTGGAAACATTCCCCACATTACAGTGTACTAGTTTTCAGTCATATAGTAATTCTAGTCACTATATGACGAAGTATTCTGTAGTGTAATAATATTCAGCTGTTTTGCTGACAGAGCCTACTCTGCAGCATGATCTATTCAGTCAATTCACTTACCCTCAGAGTAGGAAGATAATAAGGACTAACACTTCATTGACAGTGCAAATAATACATAATTATGAACTAAATCATAAAAAAAAGTTCCACTGTGCTTTCTTTTCTTATGAATGCTATTCTTGTGTTTCTGTACTTGTGCTGACTGAGGTCTGTGGTCCTTGACCATTTTCTTGTTGTGCGGATATGTATAGATTTATTTATCCCTAAGTTATCCTTTCTTGCTTAAGAGATGATCCATGATGCATAACAGTAGCAGCAAAAAGTCTTTGTAGGATTCCCAAGCAGCCTTACTATTTCTTTGAACTCAAAAGTCAGATTGTCACGGCCTTGAATCCTTGAGCAAAAGCATCATCTCTGACATCATTAAAGGATAATAAAAGTGATTCCAACTGTTTAAGAAGTTGTGTGGTGGTGTGGGCAGTAATGTTGGTGTGACTTGTGTGCAGATATTAAGCTGATATAGGCCTAACCTGGTTAGACTGAGAAACCGTACAGGCATTTCTAATGTGAATGGAGTCGCTTGTAAAGCAAATTTAATGAAATGTCAGTGGTGTTTGATATACGCATCATAAGTCATTTTCCACCCTTTTGATTGAGCATAGCACGGAAAAGTCTTTATAAATGTATGCGGAGACAAAATATGTTTCAGTTAAAGATATGCCTGAACCATGCATAAGGTAATACGTCTGTCCTTGCTTAACAAGATTTTCTAGCTCTTAAGCGTGTATATTTATTTTATATCTGAATCCTTCTTAGAGAATATGAGACAGATGCCACAATGACATCAAGATTTGGTAAAACCTACAGTCGAAAGGGAGGAGATGGGACCTCCAAATTCGATGAAGTCCTTTCCAATAAAAGGGCCACACTCAGCACCAAATGGGGTGAAACTACCTACAAAGCTCAAGTGGGCTCCAAACGACCGGGCCTTAAGACCGACCCAGCTGATCGGACCAAGAAAATGAAGCGAACTGAGGATGACGGCATGGAGGACCCGTTTGGCTTTGACAGCGACGATGAGTCTAAACCAGTCTCCTCACGCATCGGGACCCAGCCCAAGGTCTCCCCAGCCAAAACAGCCTTGTCGGAACCACCTCGCACCAGCTTAACTCTGGAGCCCAATAGTCGCGTGAGCCAACCAGCTAGCGTTGAAGCTGTAGCCCCAAGTCGGGCTTCATCCACTGCTGTCAGTGACAGGAGTGCACTTAGAGTCCCAGAGGACCCTGGAAAATTCTTCAGCAGTTCTGGTAAGTCGACACTAAAAGTTTTGCTGTGGCATCGTCATGAGTGTTAGTTTCTATTAGTATGATTTTCAAATGTCAAATAGTATTAGGTTTTTAAACATGGTTACGTAAATTTCAAATACAAAATTTAAGTTTCGTGAGTTACTTAAAAATCAGACAGTGAACAGTTCAGACGGTGTCCAAATTACTGCATTTCATTAGGTTTCCTGTAGCCAGACCAAACCAGACAGTGCTCTAGTTAGAGATATCAGTATGTCCACTTGTGTAATGTTCTAACCTGATAATGAATATTTTTGCTGTTGAATATTTCTGGCTGTTGAAAGTTTTAATTCAAGCATTGCTGTTGTTATCAAAGCTATGTGGTTATAAACAATGAAAGGCTGTGTTACTGTCCCTTTTAAGCTTATCATATGAAATCCTCCTCCTTTGCCTTTCTGTTAGATTGTGCTGATTGCTTGTTAGCTTGTCGCTGCCTTATCTTAGGACCACTTATCACATTTGACGTTACTGGCTTGTGTCTCTCTTTCTGATTAATTTAATTGGTGAAACATTTTTTGTCTTAGCTTATTTACACTTGCCATGCTATGTAACTTTGTAATTTCACGCTTTTTGCATGTAGTCCACACAAACTGTAGCTGCTCCAAATGACTTCTATTGATGTAAGCACGTCTGTTTCTCAAATTTCACATCACTAATAGGCTTGAATTCTAGAGTGAAAGATGTGCCAGTTTAAGAATCAGAAATGTGTGTCATACCAAAACCGGCAAGCACCTCAGTCTTTATTTCCTCTAATGAAATGGCAGACAAACTTTTTTTTTTCTGTCACAGATTTTTACAATGTGCCCAGTGCTTTACAGTCAAGGTTTTTGCAGACATCATAGCAAACAGAGTCACAGACAATGATTCTGAAAATGTTTTAAGCACTGAAAGAAATCTTGCATGATGTCTTACGTTAGTCTTTATTCTGAAGATGAAAGAGCTACTCTTGCTTCTTGAGGTTTTGCTTTTCTGTTACAGCCTAAGCTATAGCATTGGGAATAGCTGACAGCCTGGCAGGTAGCTGCCACCTATCATACCCTAACATTCACATCAGGGAGTGTCAAACACACCTGAGCTACAGGAAGTCATGCTTGACAGGTAGAGTCTGATTTGAGTGAGAGTGAAGGCTCTGATACGGCACAGGCCTGATAGGGATTTCAGCATCAGTAACAATGATCACAATTGACCTTGTGCAACCCCCGAAGACACAACCTGAGATGCTATGTTTCTTACTCACGGGATTATCTGTGCTTCACTGCAACCAACTCCTAATTTGAGGTCTGAAGAGCAGGCTTATAGTGGAGTACTTATCAAAATCTTTAACAGGATGAAAAGTCTTGCCATCATAAAGACAGAAATCAAACAAGTCAGTGTTCTGACCAACACCTATGATAATAAATCTAAATGATGTATTTTGAAGGACCTTAAACATCTTGCACTCTCAGACACTTTCCAACTGTAGCCTACTAAAGGTCTAACTTCTATCTCCCTAGCTTTGGCCTAGTTGAATGAGTCTGTAAGACAAACAGTAAATGCAAGAGTGGGACTCCCTGATGGGTCAAAAATCTGGCTCAGGGTTACAAATTATATCTGGTTAAAAGTTCTACTTGAATTACAAGTAGTAGGGGTCTGTACCGATTACTGATAAACAAGGAGATCGATAACTCATATTTGGAGCTGATATTCATTTGCAGTAAATATGAAAATTTTAGTGCCAAATTTTAAAATAATCAAATCTCCAATGCAAAGCTTTCTTTAAACAAGCGTACGTTTAATGAAATACTTTGAGCACAACATAGAAAAACATTGAACATTTAAACATTGCAACAAAAAATTAAAGTGCATGGAACTCCAGTACGGTACAAAAATTGTCAATATTTTGTGAAATAAATGTGGAGCCTATCATTCTAAATGTATAAAATCTACCGACAGCTGTCATCTCAAGGTGTGTGTTTGGCACCTGACTCACATATGTGAGAACTTTTCGCTGCCAGTGCTGGCTGCCATTCATTTTCGGTGGGTAACGGTGGAAGCAGCGTAATCGCTGAAAGTGGCATGTTCTCTTTTTATTCAGATGTTAAATCCTCTTCTTATTGAAATGTAAGCAGAGCAGGAGCAAATCAGATGGGGACGTAGATGCCGAAGCTACTTTGATTTGATAAAGAGTGAGGTCATTTAATTAACGGAGCCCCGGCAGTGGCGGGTTCGAGCCAGAAAGAGCAGTGAGAGTGGGGATTGGCCACACGTGTGTGAGTCGGGCAGAAGAAAGATGAAGCATGCTTACACCACCCTGGGGGAGTTCTGTAACTTTAGCGCTCTTTTCTTTGCTTTCTGCTTGATGATGAAGGAACATGCTTCTATAAAAAGTTTCTGTTTGCCGTATCTCTCTCTCGCAGTCACTGTGAAGAGTATTGATTGGCTGTTTACTTGTCATTGTCTAGTTTCCGATCAATCGGATAATGCTGCGGGTGGGACATTGAGCCCAGACAACAAAACTGTTACTACCCACAGAGTGGTGGCCGCATCAGAGGAGCACGTGCACATCTCTTATCGGCAAACATATCAGTCAGAATACGAATCTGATGATCAGAAAAATGATGAATATCTGGCTATTGACTGGAACAACAATAATTATCATTTTTCCAGTCAACCCATGATAAGTAGAGCTGTAACAGTTCACCTTACTCATAGCTTGGTTTGTACCTCAATTTTTGAGCCACAGTTCAGTTTATATCCCGCTCTGGCTTGAGAGAAGGTTGTACCAACTCAGAACTGAAGTTTTTCTTTCTTTTTAAGTTGAACATATACAAATCTACCAAAAAAATATCTAAATTAAAACTACAGCAAAGCTTCAAAGAAACGTTCATTTAACACTGTTATAAAATAGTTGTAGTTTTGTCAGCAGAACAATCTCCGTTGTCACGACTGATGGCAAAACCGGTGCCACTTTGATATAAGAAAAACAAGTTAACGCTAAGAGAAGCCTAGAGATTAGATGTAAATTTTTATATTACAATTTAGTATTTCGCAGCGACTTACAATTAGTGCATCAGCCAGGTTTAGCTAACTACCTCATAAGCAAAAGATGAGCAAAAGATATTTATGTGGATTCACATAATCCAATATAAGTTTTCTGGTCTGAGTAATGACGCCAGGTTTTTTGCTGTAATTTAAAATGATTAGTCAGTCAACATTATCATTAAAGTTGTTGTAATCATATGCTCATTTAAAGAACAGGTGCACCACATGGTAAGAATTGTTCATGTATTTTTTTTTTTTTTTCCAGTGGGAAATGAAAAGAAAAGGCTACCTAGCTTTAGATTATGATTATCATTGTTCTTAATAATCAAAAGAGCAAACTGTGTGGGATGTTTTCCTACACTACAAATATGTGTTCCCTGTGACTTGGCATCACATTTGAAAGAGAGAACATGTACAAGAGCTGAGGCAGAAGAAAAAGAAAACCCACAGTTCACTGCACACATACTGTGAACTGAACAGAGGACTCCAGAACTGTGGTTTTTGATTTTGGTACAAAACTGTTGTTACACCCCTTCAGATGACTATAATTGATGTTGTAGTGTGGCTAAATTAATAAGGCAAGACAAAAACCAGCAGTAGTCACGTGGCTAACTGCTTTCTCATTTGGGGAAATCTTCAAAATTGCTATTCAGACAGAGGTATCTCATGGGTGTGTTATGGATCTGTCAGGAAAAGCATCTCTAATCCATTCTTCTCAGTGACTCTGATCATTTACAAGCAGAGTTAGTAACTCTCAAAAGTTCTCCAACAACCAAATAGAAAAATGTTCTCTCAGTAAACCACAATACGCTAGCTGTTGTACAGTGCCATGGAAGGCAGACAAGTACTGATTAGTGGTTTGTAGCCGGGCAGTTTGTTTCAGAACTGATTATAAGAAATGTGAAAACTGTGAACTACTTGAAACATTGCCCAAAGCTCCTTATCCCATATGGAACACATAAAGAATGTATGAAGTTTATAGAAAAACAGCTTTAGATGAGGACTACAGAAAGCAGTATCCAAACTGTTGTAGTGCTGTTTATGATAAATATATTCAGTCATATTCTTCTGTGAAAAATGTGAAGATGTCACTGAACCAGAATAGAGCTGTTTCATTTGATATAATGATGAATCTTTCATTAGAAAAAAGGCAGAACCGTAGAGTTCACTTCTACAACTGCTTATTTGTGCTTCAGTCGCCTTAACTGTAGAGTGAACAACAATACACTTATGATTTAATATTTGGTGTTTATATCATGTTTTCATACATTTTAAGATTTCCTCATGAGAACTGATTTGGGAAGATAAACACATGTATGAGTTATTTTAAATGTACACACGTGAATGTGCTGAAAAGCAGTAGGGTCTGCTGTTTTTTTTTTCTTCGTTGTTGTGCTCTCACCTTAAAATAAGCCTGTAGATGGGTGTTTGTTGTGTTCCACTGGCTTTGATCACTGAGTCTCATCATGCTAACGCTAGTATCTTCAGCGCTAGGGCTATAAGAGCCCGTACTAGAGCCCGACCAATAAATCAGCATGCCGATATTATCGGCCAATATGAGCTAATTGGTATCAGCATTTATAACGGCCGATAACTGACGATTAAAAAGGAGACAGAAGATGGATCCTTCAACCATGTTGTGACATTCATGTCAGCCATGCCTGGTTTTGCTTCAGTATCGTGAAAGACGGTACAGTCAGTTAAACATCAGAATTACAGCGCTACGGTAGTTGAGTGGTGTAGACTATGCTGTTGACAAACTTGATTGTAGGTTTATTTATGAAACAGCGTGCAGTTCTAGTGAGTAAACAAACGACGGTCCTGTCATCGCTCCTTCGTCGCCTCTAAAAATTCTCTGACAACATCGCTTACAGCAGCTTATATTGCTGTCAATTGCTAAATTAGGTTGCTGACAAAGCTAGCTAATGCCATGTTGATCAGTGGAAGACCGCTAACATTAGTGAGCGATTAAACTGTAGCATTTACCTTATTCTACCTCAATGGTAAATGTATCTGCGACTCGCATATCTGTAGTTACAGTCGGTGCATTGGAAACTATTAAACCAGAGGGGACACGTAGATAAACGAGAGCTAAACAGGTACCTAACATGACTTGGTAACCAAACAAAGTTATCTAGCTTCTCTTTCAAACGTGTAGTGTGAAATCCCAAAGTCATAAGTCCTTGACATGCCATGACTACAGTCATGTAGTATTAGATGCATTCAACAGCAGCATTTACTCTCCATCACTGTATTAGTTTACTGCATTATTTACCAAAACTTAAATATATTTTATACTTTTGTTCAAAGTACTATTTTTGACAAGAAAGCAAGTTTATTTTTAAATTGCATTATGTCATGTTATCTTGGTGAGGACTCTTAAATAACTACACATAACAAAAGGGAAAATCTTTGTTTATGTTGTGTTTTTCCAAAAAAAGGAAGAGAGAATATCGGGCGATATAATATTATTGGAATTTTAAATCATCAAATATCGACATGGGTATAGGTCTGAAAATCCTGTATCGATCAGGCTCTAGACCGTAGGCCAACCATGCATTTTTAAACCTATGGTAAAGTTTAAAGTTATTCTTTGTTTCTTTCTGAAAAAATAAAATATGTTTCATCGTATTTGTTTGATGCTGGCAGGTAGAAGTAAACTTACTAAATGAATTTATAATAATTTGCTTTGACATTGTATAGCCATTAACAACCTGACGGATACATAATATTTGAGATTAACATGAGATTAAATTCATTTCAGATTTGCACTTCCATCTCATATTTTGTAGAATTCAAAGTCTTGGCCTTAACATAGGGAATCAAGAAAACAGAAGTCGTGTTTTTGTGTTTAAACTTGGAGTCTGAATTTCTGAAAGATAAGTCTCCAAGGTATTTTGTAGAAAATGACCACAGAGACTACAACTTTTAAATAAAATAACAAAGACAGAAGAACACAGTTTAGTTTGTTTTTTGACTCGAATGAGTTTCAGACAAAAGAGGCAATAGTCCAAGTCATTATTTCATCTTGCTAACTTTTTAAAAAGATTACACTGATTTGTAAAATTGTTGATGGCTTGAAAATTGGATAAGAGCTATTGTGCAAGGACTGTTTTACCTTTCAGAGGCATTCTGTGAAAAATTCCATTTTGACTTACTCTCTCAGACCTAATTGCTCTTCAGTAAGATGGAGCGCTCATTCAAAGGTGTCATTAGCTGCACTGCTGCGTTCAGCTTTGCAAACTTACCTATCTCTTACTTAATGTCGGGAGAATGGGCATGATTGTAGATATGGCTGCTGCTGTGGGCCACAGATATAGCGGTAGACAGCACAGACTAATGCATAGCGTCTGGGTTTGTGGGGCAGCAGATGGTATTTTGACGATATGGACTTGATTATTAATTTGGGATCTTGCGGAGAACTCTCACGGTGTGCGTACTCGTAGGGCCTCGTTAACACGTCGTTTAGGAGGGAGAAAGGCTCCTGGGCCGTAGTTTGGGCTCAGGAAAATTTGAGTCTGGAACCACAGCTTCCACTACCCCTTCTCACCTCGTTGACCTCGGGTTTTAGATGTAATACCAGCACCTCTTAAAGCATCTGCTTCATGTTGAAATGTGCATGGCTCGTTTTTCCAAGTGAAATTAATGGGTTTTAAAATGGTCTTCATTTTTAAAAGGTACATGGACGTTTCAGAATCCTCCCAACATATTCTCCAAGTAATGAGTCATATGCTTTGAATATTAATAATAAAATAACTAGATGGTTCGCCAGCCGGCCATTCCCCATTGCATTAGAGAGATGCACGAGGCCAATGCACTAAATGGCCTTCAGATATGTTTTCAGGCATCAAGTGTATCATAAATACTGACTTTCTTTTCATTTTTCCACATGTATTAAGGGAAGACCCAGAGCTGGTCCAGTGAAAGCACTGAAAGGCACAGCTACACATGGTACAAAAATGCCTCAGAGAGTGATAGGAAGCCTCTGACCCAGACCACCACGCTGAGAACGGAGAAGAGCGAGGACAAAGACTCTTACGACGCCTGGAGCTCAGTGGTAGGACTTGGGGTCAGGTCCACCTCTCCTGTCACTGGTCCAAGAGGTTCTCCGTCTGCCATGTTGGCCTATGGACATAGCGTGGAAAAGCCCTCTGTAGATTCTCAAAGCGAGCAGGTCGGGTCAATAGACTCGGACGTACCCGTGGAACCCTGCGAACTGGAGGACAATTCCCAGTCCGCGCTCAGGACCTCTAATTGCAGAACCTACTGCCGCCCCAATAAAGGCAAGCAGCTTGGCGGTATGGACGGCACGGGCTCTGCGTCAAACAGCAGCGGCATGGGTGGTTTTAGGAGCAGCAGCGCCGAGAACAGCGGTAAGCCGGTGAGCCGGGGTAGGACGAGAGACTATACTGTCCTGCATCCATCTTGCGTGTCCATGTGCAACGTCACCATTCAGGACTCGATGGATCGGAGCATGGAGGAGTACACGCCCAGCACTGCCACACCCGATCCCGGGGAGGCTGGCCGACTTAAGAAGAAAACAGAGGCAGAGACCAAACCAACCAGGTAACAAATATCGTTCCTCTCTTTAGAGCGAAAAAAAAAAAGAAAAAATTCCCAATTCCCTGCCTTTCTGAATGAAGCTAGAACATAGATATTCATTTTGGTAGCACTTTTTTTTGTTTTGTTTTGGTTTTTTTTACTTGTTCTTTGTAAAATGTCTCAGATGTAAGGTGTTTTATCAGGTAATACATTTTATGTGTTGCACTACCAGTAGGTCCAGACCTCCTCAGAGCAAATCAAAGAAGGATACCAAGCTGGAGCTCTTTGGCTTTGAGGAGAATGAGGGCCTTGTTGAAGAAGGGGACTCTGTAGCCTCAGGTAGCTCCAACTATAAGATAAAATACTTTGGCTTTGACGATCTGAGTGAGAGCGACAGTGATGAAGAGGACGGCTCCACTGCGGCTCAGAGGAGAAGGGCGAAGAAGAAGGCCGCTGCCGCAGCAGCAGCTTTCTCCATGGAAACAAATATTGACGGCCCCCACTCTAAAGAGCCTCAGGACAGCCAGGCCAGTAGTAACTCAGGTCAGACACAGAACCTCAAGCAAGGTTAGTATTACTGCCTGTCGCAAAGCCCACACTCCCACACATAAACAAACAGTCTTTATTTACTGTTTACTTTGGACTTTGGTCGATTTATAAGGTGTCTGTTGGAGAGCACTGCCCTTTTGTTGCTTGCTTTTGTTTTATATATTGTTTTCTTTTACCATTCTTCACTAGCATTTAAACTGATATGCCTGTTTAAAGCTAATTCCACTGATGTGATTTTGTAGTATGATGATAACTTGGGTGTAACCAACAAAATGTGTATATGTTGCATGTGTATTGGATGAGTAAGGCAATAAATAGAACACAGTTGCCATACCTTGCTCTGACTTGGTATTTTCTACTTAACCTCAGATCTTTTAGAGGTCCCTGTGGAGGACTCTCCCACTGTTTCAGAAGTGCCAAAGAGGCAGCAGGGGAACCAACAGGAGAGGTCTAAAGAGAGCAGCAGGAAGATCTTTAGTGGGCCCAAGAAGGTAAAGCAGTTCTCTGCATGTCTGTCTCTCTCGCTCTCTCGCTCACTTGCTCTCTCGCTCTCTCGCTCTCTCTCTCTCTCTCTCTCTTGCTCTCTCTCTCTCTCTCTCTCTTGCTCTCTCTCTACTTCTCTCTCTCTCTTCTTGCTCTCTTCTCTCTCTCTCTTCTTGCTCTCTCTCTTCTTGCCCTCTCTCTCTGTCTCTTTCTTTCTCTCCAAGGCTTTTCAGTACCCTTAACATATTGATGTTGAGTCCTGTCTTCAAGGGCTTGCTTTTCTGGCAATTCTTTGTTTTAAACAATAATAATAATAATAATAATAATAATAATAATAATAATAATAATATTTATTTAGAGCCCAATATCACTATTTATAGTCTCAAAGGGCTTTACATGTCTATAACAAAGTCGAATCAAAATTATATCATGCATAAGTTCGACAAAATAGATAAGTCTTTAGTCATGTTTTAAAGGTATTGAGAGATTTTGCTTCTCTAACTTCTTTAGGTAAACCATTCCAAAGGAATGGTTTAAACCTACTTCAGGGCCTGATTAAACAAATTAATCTAAACCTTGAGCCAAAAAGGGAAAGTCATTGTTCAAATGGGTCGTCAAAAATAAGGAAAACTCTAGGCTCGGTTTTGTGACCGTCATGTTTGCTGTACCCAGCAGCTGTACCTTCTGGTTGTTTATAGACTTTCAATAGAGCTGACGGCTCTGTGCTATATTATGAGTTACATCATTCTGTGATTGTTTAAAAGGCCTGTGGTTAGTCATGCCCTGCTTTCTAATGTCACAAACAGCTCACAACTGGATTAGCACCAGTGTGTTCGAGGCACTTTCTCTTCTCTGGGATCTTGGTTTTATACGTGGTAGAGCACATCTCATTTTAAAATGCCATCTTAATCCGAGATTATACGCCATTATTTAGACAAGCTTTTTTTATGTCAGTAATTTCTTAGAGTTCACTTTTAAGATGGACTAATAATAATTATTTTGTTTGCTTTATTATTTGTTTTATAGCGGCAATTTTGGTGTAATGTGTGTATTAGTTTGTTAATGAATGATTTCTTTTGCCCTGGAAAACTTTTCTAATGGCTTTATATCAGTAAGACTATTATTCCTGACAGCACTATCTGTTATCTCAGTGCTCAGCCAGAGATGTTTATGTAATAAGGACCGCATACTTACCATCACGCTGCCTCACAGTTCCCTCCTGCAGACAGGCAGAGGGCACAAATATACACCCTCACCAAACTCCATTTCAGCTGCATCATTCGTTAATGTGAAAACCACTAACTGTCTTTGTCTCTCTCTGTTGCCCCCATAACGTACGTTTTCTCAGTGTGTGTAGCAGACGTTACATTTGTGACGGCGAAAGCTCCTTAATGTCCGTGCACCATCGCCTTTTGATCGCTCTCTCTCAGAAAACCATGGCAGACCGGTTTTCTCGTCCATGGTCTAGTTGTGGTTTTAGTTTGTTTGTTGTGCGTTTTGAAGACCTAATGACTGTCAGGCATTTCTCAGACTGCAACAGTTGGGCCCTGCGGAGTCTGAGGCCTGTTTGTGAGCGGGGGCGGAGTGTGATTTGGCGTTGGGGGAGGGGTGGGGGGGCGGGGGGGGGTTATACATGTGAGAATACATGCTGGGCCTGATGGCAGATGAATTAACTGGGTTGTTGAAAATGCCTGACAGCAGACTTCGTTTCGAGGCCGTCTTGGGAGAGCCGTTTACCGTGCAGAGTTTATGGCTGCTGTTTATGGTGCTTAATAATGACTCATTTCAGGCGGCTAGAAAAAAAAAAATCATTAGAACGCGCGCGAGTATTGATTGCTTCGTGCCTGACGTTCAGGTCGGTGAGTCGCGCAGGTGTGTGTTTTTTTTTTTTTTTTTCCTTTTCATCGTCGTCATTTCTTTCAGCCTGACTACATGACCATGAAACATTGAGGAAATGTCCATTTGCAGATTAAGCAAAATGCTTCAGTGCAGATAGTACGGCCATTTCAAACCGCAGACAGAGTTTGTCATACAGTTGTGATTACCTGTATTTGTATTTCTCTTAGCTACCATAGCAGTTATTATTTGACTCCTTTGCACTTAAGTAAGAATGAACATTAAGGTTACCAACCAAAAAAAAAAAAAAAAACCCGCCTGCTTCTTCGTTCAGAGCCCAATTCTTTTGGGAGTCCGCCTCACTTGTCACTGCTCCTTTGTGTCAGGTTGACACTGCTTAGTGTCAGGTTGACACTGCTTACTGTCAGGTCAGCCCACGTGTGTAAGTGTTTAGACAGTAAACCCAGGCAGGTCCTTGTGCACGTCTTTATTGACCAAACAAACCTGTAAACCGATCATTTAAACATGCAAACAGGTGTAGTTGCCCTGTTAAGATTGGTACAAATTTTACATTTTACATTATCTACAATCCTGCTCCTGTTTTTTTTTTTTTTTTCTGAAGCTTGTGGTTTCAGCGTCAAGGTCGCAGTCGATTGGCCAGATACGCAATTGTTCAGATTGTCTTAAAGAAAGAACTCTTCTGCTAAAGCTAAGACCAGACTTGGCAGCTTTGAGCTAGGTTTGAAAAGGGGACATTCCAAACCTCTGTGGGCTCACACCAGGGGGTGGTGGTTGGAGCAGAGTGGGGGTTCCAACCCCCTCCCTCCCCACCCCCCCGAGTCTCTTTGCTCTTTGCCCAGTCTGATGATCCCTCTGTGGGGTCTGCTCTGCCACTCCCTGCTTGTCAAGGAAAAGCTGCTTAATTATAGCAGATTCAAATCAGTTTCCTGTGGTGCTGTGTTTGGAGCCAGCAATTTTTCTCGCCACCTCTTGATTTTTTTTTTTCCCCTCCCTTTTCATCATAATTAATAAACCCAGCTACAGGTCTGACCAATGGAGTGTTTATGCAGCCATCAGTTGCCAGGTTATGGCCTCCTCCCCCTGTGTATATCTTGGCTGTTTGTCTTGTGTACGTCTTGGCTGTTCATCTTCACTGCGTCCTGCTGTTTGAGTGAATCTGGCTCCCTCTGCAGTTTTAATCCGTGTTCATCTAAAGCGTCTCCCTGGGGTGTGACCTGAATGATATCCTGCGGAGACTAATGACTTTTGCCCAATTTTTACTCTATAAAGCAAACAAGGAGCTTGCTACCATTGCCCTTATTAAGTTTTAATGACAGACTTCTTATTGTTTAAAGGAAAAAAAAAACAACCTTAATATGGCCCACATCAGTTAATTATATACAGTTGCCTGCTTCCTAGTAGTAATAGTGCTTCCGTTTGTTTAATTTAGAAAGTGTAAAAGTGTTCTTTGAATTATACATGCTATTACGTTTTCCATAAGTGTTGAATCTTAATCTGTCTGTGTTGTTTTGCTTTGTGTTTTGCACTAGTCCCCTACTAAAGCTGTGTATAATGCAAGACACTGGAATCGACCGGAGCCTGAGGAGCTGCCCCCCCCACCGCCCTCCCGATCCCAGGCCACACCGGTGAGTGCTACGGACCTCTCCGCCTCCATTACAGCCAACACTTTATTCAGCTTTTCTGGTGTGAAGCACACACACAGCTTACATTCTGGGCTCACACTGTCGAGCCCCCCCCCGGGTGCGTTTCTCTCACCAGGTCGACCTACCAGTGGGTTGTGTGAGAGCTCAGAGTAGCAGCCCCCCACCCGCTCCTTCTTAAAGCCTCGCTAACAGAGAACCCCATTATTTAACCAGCTCGCTCTCTCTCACTCTCTCTCTCTTCTCTCTCTCTCTTTCTCTCTTTCTCTTTCTCTTTCTCTCTCGCTCTCCCTCTCTCTCTCTCTCTCTCTCTCTCTCTATTTTGCCCGCCAACACAGCTGAATCAATCCCACACAAACGAGACAGTCTGCATCTGCTGCCTCAGATGAAGTCTAATGTAATATTATACAGCCTCCCTTCTCCTCGCGTCACCCCCTCACTCCCTCTCTCTCTCTCTCTGCCTAGCAAGGCCCACACTTTTCAGTTTCTGCAACTCAACCCACGCCAGCTTCATATTTTCTACAGATTTGGACAGATTTCATTAGAAACGCGGGCGAAAGTCCGCCACTTCCCCAAATTTATTTGCCCGTGAAAAAAAGCGTAATGTCTTTGGGTTACTGATAGCGTTGTTGGTCATGTTTTACAGGGCGCCATTACTCTAGCCGAGTCTGAAACTGTTGAGTGTGATTTTTGGACAGCTGCTCACTGTCAGCTCATATGTAAGAGGCAGCGAGAGAGCCGGCTTGGCTCGCCAACGCGGGCCGTAAGTCAAGGGAGACTGAAACTCTGAGCAGGTGTCCTCTTGTGCGTTTTTCCAGGCCAACCTGTCAGGAGGCAGTAAGGAGCCCAACGCACACAAAGATGATGGCGTCTTCAAAGCACCGCCCCCGCCGCCCAAAGTCATCAAATCCGTGACCATCCCCACCGAGCCTTACCAGGACATTGTCACTGCACTGAAATGTAGGAAGGAGCACAAGGAGGTGAGCCGGAAGCTTCTGCAGGCACCCTTAAAGCCCGTAGTAATACAGTGTAATGGTATACATGGGAGCCGTGTTATTTCTTTTCTTTTTTTTTTTTTTCCTGAAGTCCCTGAAGCACCGCTGCCTATTAATGCCCAATTTGGAAACTCAGTCTCGGCTTTCGTAAGACTTTATAAATGACTCATGCTTTAATTAGTCATGAACGCAAGCAAATTATGCACCTCCCACACAACAAACATAGCCTGTTGAGGTGTGTTAAATATTGCATGAAATGAGTTTCTGAAGATGAAGGCAAAACATACGGTTCTTACAATTGCAAATAGAAATGTATATAAAGTGTTAATGGTTTACATGTACAAAGTTGAGTCGGTGTCCATTATGAATTCTAAATGATGCCAGTTGTCAAGGTGCTCTCCAGTAGTTGTTTTTTTTGTTTTGTTTTTTTTTCTCTCCAGGCGTCAGTCTAAGCTGTTAAAACTTCATTTACCCATAAGGTGAAAATACAAGGCCTCAGTAAAGGAGCTCTACCAAACCATGCTCTCGTTATGCTTATAATTGAAAGCGCAATGGTTAAATTTCCGCGGATCACCGCGAAGAAACATTGCATTTGCGTTTTGTAATAGTTGCTGCAGGTGCAGGTTCTTCAGTGAGCACGGGTCTGCTTTAAACAATCCAGTACCTTAAGAGAAACCGTCTTCTGAGAGACGTTTTTGAATAACTCGCCCTTCAAATTCCTCTTTTGGCGACCGAACAGGGCTCGAATAATGTCTCAAACATAGAATTTGAGGGTGCCAGGGGATGCCAGGACTAAAGCAGACTGTTTATTTGTCTACGCTGGTGCGTTAGTCTTTTGTTCCGTCTCTGGCTCATCAGCGATGGTCACCCGCTGCTGCTGCGGTGTGGGCAGTTCTACTTCGGCTGCCATCCCGAATCATTAAATTCCACCTGCAGCTCCATTTGCCTTTTATGTGTTCTCTTGGCTGGTGACCAATAAACCATAGCTCTCGTTCTAAGAATAGCAGTGCTGAGTACTTGTACTGCATCCAGCAATTCTGCACCATTACTGAGGGAGGGAAAGTTGCTCCTACATCACAGCATTATATAATCTTGCTGGAAGATTAGTTGTGCGGTTCGAAACTTTTTTTATGAGATTCTGACAGCATTTCAATTAGTTTTTTTTTATTTATTTTTTTTAGTTGCGCCGCATAATGAAACGCTAATAGAAGAAACGTGTAGCTTTGCGCTCCCGTCGGACAGCTATTCCTGACGCGGGTCTTTTTGTTGAGTAATAACGTCACCTCCTTTTTTTTTTTTTCTTCTCCTCCTCTTCTCTCTTTGTAGTTGTACACGGTTGTACAGCATGTGAAGCACTTCAACGACGTGGTGGAGTTTGGGGAGAATCAAGAGTTCACGGATGACTTTGAGTACCTGGCCACAGGGCTTAAGAGTGGTCAACCCCTCAACACACGCTGCCTTAGGTAGAGACCTTTTTGAATAATTCACGAGGGTTAAAAAGATAATGTTCTGTACGATCCTAACTTTCTGAATCACATCACGTCACGGTTTTTAAGGCAGTGCCATTGAGATGAGGGTGACTGAGCCCGAATGAAGTGTTTTGGGTATGTGGCTTCATTAAAGCTTCTGCTTGTCCCTCTCTCTCTTTGTCTCTGTCCTTGTGTAGTATTATTAGTCTGGCCACCAGGTGCGCAATGCCAAGCTTCAGGATGCATCTGAGAGCCAGGGGGAAGGTCGCCCACGTCTTTAAAACCCTCAGTGATGCACCCCAGCACCCGGTAGGAGCAGGTTTTATTTATCCATACCACTCCTATTATTCATATTCATCACTGTCAGACAGATTGGAATGGTCTCTTCTCATCCCTGTCACGATCAATGGCTGTATTATAATGCTCAAAGCGGCATAACTTTTTCTCTTTGTGCCTCTGTCTCCCACCACCGTTCTTTGACTCTCTCTCTCTCTCTCTCTCTCTTTTTTCTCTCTCTCTCTTAGAATTTGGCTCTGTGCACAGCATCTTTGATGTACATTCTGAGCAGAGACCGACTGAATATGGATCTGGACCGGGCCAGCCTGGATCTTATGATCCGTCTGCTCGAGTTAGAGCAGGACAACTCTGCGGACGACCAGCTGACTGCTAAAGAGATGAACAAAGTCAAAGAGAAGATCCGTAAGCTCTGTGAGACGGTCCATAACAAGCATCTGGATCTGGAGAACATAACGGTAGACTGTTTTTCTTTTTTTTCTTTTTCTTTCTTTTTTTTTTGTTCTTGAGTATTTCTGTTCTTTTTAGGCCTCTGTCTTTTATCTTGCTTTGTTGTCATGTGAATGAGTCATTATGGGACATGTAGACATATCATCGTCATCAATTTTATCACTCTTTCTTTCGTGAGATTGTTTTTCTTTTTTTTTTAAACTTATGTATCGTTGTTTTTGTTTTGTTTTTTTTTTTAATTATTTTTTACTTCCAGAAAGAATGGCAAATCTCTTGCAACAAGAGATTTTGGTTGTCTTGAATAAATGACAGGGGTGTACTTTGTTGTCTTTTGATCCGTCGAAACTCTAGCAGATGCGTCAGATATCTCAAATTTACCATTTCAATATGAATAATTAATTTTACAAGCAGTCATTTCTCTTCGCAAACTCTAAAAGTGCTTTGTTGAGAGAAATGAATTTTTCAGCTCTCCGTAATTGTGCTTTAATCATTAGAAATGTAATAGCTCTCATGTATTTTGATTCTTTTTTCCTGACTAAATCTGTTTCTCCCATTGTATTCTTTGTGACACACAGACAGGGCATTTAGCCATGGAAACATTATTATCACTAACATCGAAGAGGGCTGGAGACTGGTTCAAAGAGGAACTCAGGCTGCTGGGAGGGCTTGACCACATTGTAGATAAAGGTACGGAGATTTTGCTGCATGTGTAGGAGTACTTCATGCTTGCTGTAAGCTTTAAGCCCGCTGGATGTATCGCATGTTGGACGTGCATTCTTCTTTGTACAATACGTAATGCCACTATTACAATTAAAAACCATAATGACATCTTCCACACAAAGTCTTTTCCGAGTGCCGAGAGCATTTTGTATCTGATTTGACAGGCGTGTAGGCTTTCATGCAGTTACATGACTATAAACAAGAGAATATGTTCTCCAAGTGAAATATACAGCATGCGTCAAAGCAGGGGCTGACACACTCATTCAGTCTTTAGACTTCAGATTCACAGTTACCGTGAATTTCAGCAACATGTGGAATTACATTGTGTAGCTTAGCCCCCAGATGGACATCCTTCACAGCTAGGATCAGAGTTCTCCAGTACATGGATTATGTCAGGTCACTGTATTCGTTGTCGCTTCCGCAGTAAAAGAATGTGTGGATAATCTGAGCCGCGAGGACGACAAGGAGAACCTGGTGGCCTCGCTGTGGGGAGCCGAGAGATGCCTGCGCGTGCTGGAAAGCGTGAGTAACAACTCCTCAAACACGCTCGCAAAAAAAAAAAAAAAAAACCCCTCCAGCGCACTGATCCTAAAAAACACGTACATGAGCGCGTACCCTCAGACCGCTCGTTAGACTGCTCCGCGGAAAATAACCCGTCAGCGCCGCGACGTTATAAAAATATATCATTAAAATATGACGGGAATGTGCTGCTCCTTGACAGCAAACACATATGAAGTGGGGGGAAAAAAAAGAAAAAGGAGATCTTTTATGGAGATGTCATCAATCCTGCATTTCACATTATTCTAAAAAGTTTTCCTAATGACACTTTAATATACACCAGGCAACATAAATTCCCAGAAATTTAAGCTTCTGGGTAGGAGAGGAGATGGGGCGATAATGAATTCAACAGAGTTGACTATATGTTTTGATGGGAATTTTAGGCTAATTTAACCTTTGTACTGACTACCGTAGCCCGCAGTGCTCGTCTTAATACTTAATTATGGCTAGAGTACAGCGTGTGCAAATCTAAAAATCAAGTTTCTAATGAGGCCAGAGCCGCTTGTTTTAACCTTGGCACTAAGCTGCTGTTTATTGATCCTTGTGCTCAGTAAATCCAATGCGTTTCTGCTAGAGGGAGTTTCTTAAATTATGTGTACGTGGTTTGCCATGAAATTCTAATGAATAAGTCTTGTTTTCATCTCTCTCTCTCTCTCACTCTCTCTTTTTTCAGTTTTTCTTCTTTTGCCTATTTATATCTCATGTTGTGCGCGTCTCTTGTTGTTCTAATCAATCGCCTTTTTTCCCCCCTCTCTTTCCTCTATCACAGGTAACTGTTCATAACCCAGAGAATCAGGGCTACCTGATTGCTTATAAGGACTCGCAGCTCATTGTCTCATCTGCAAAGTAAGTGGCCCGCTGAGGGAAGCGGGTGTCATGGTTTCTGTTTCCTCTGGCATCTCTGTGTTCTGAAGACTAGCTGTGGTAGTGTTTGGAAGAGCCTAGGCAGGGGAGAGGAGAGCAAAGCAGGCTCACCTCATTAGAGCTGGCAGTCTCTCGAGTCAGAGAACTGTGTCATTGGAGCAGCAGCAGACCCCCGTTCCTTTCCGGCAGCGCAGTTGGCCAAGGATACGCAGACAGGGCAGAAGCACTGGGCCAAAAACTGCCCTGTCTGCTTAGAGCCGTACATCTGGGGCCTGGCTGTTTTTGTTTCCTTACCGAGTCAAGACCAAATAATTGACTGACTGGTTGAATTTTGAGACGTGCATTGCGTATCAAGTGTATCTCAGTTTATCTCGCCATCAGACTGTAATTGAATAAATGGAAAAACTTTTTGTTTCTATTTTAAGGAAAAACTCCATTGTCAGTAGTTTATTAGCCTAGAAGTATTATTCATATATATATATATATATAAAAAAAAAGAATGTTTATACTTCTTGATAGCTAATCATCCTTTTGCTTGACCCTGTAAGATCTCTGCTCTCCCATCTGACCAGTACCACACTTCAACTCTGCGTGCCCTCCTGTATTTCCTCCATGAAAAAAACGCTTTTTGCTGCTGACTCTGTGCTTGTCTACGCCCTGTTTAGCCGTGTTGGGGGCAGCCGTCTCGCCTCTGCGGTTCACCCACCTCTCAGACATCCACCCCCACCTCACCCCTCAACCACGTTTTTAAACTCTCCCCCTCATTCTTTTAGCCTCCTATCAGTACCCCCCCCACCCCCGGTTTCTTCCGCCTATAATGAAATTAGCCGCTGCTACTCCTGCTGCGCGGTAAAGCTCTAAACCCCCTTGCACAGTGCTCCTTGAACTGGCCCTCGCGTTTGGGACCCAGATGCTTGGGGAGGGCTGCAGTGAGTCAACAAAGCGGGCTCTCACACATGCCTCTCAGTGCACATTCAGCTGGCTCTAATTCAATTAGGGATAAACCAGGCTACCGCCACTGACCCCAACTCGCTTTCCTTATACATTCTTCTGCCTCCGCTCCACTCTCTATAACTAATGACCTCCCATTATGATAATCATATTATTTAGACATTTTTGCATGAAGCTGTTGTGCTGATAACCCTGCTGCTGCTGCTGCTGCTGCGTGCGTGCGTGCGTGCGTGCGTGCGTGCGTGTGTGTGTGTGCGCGTGTGTGTGTGTCTCACATGGGCTGTCTCTCAGCCAGTGTGTGGCCCTTGATGCAGTCGGGCCAGTTGCGTTCAGCACAGACACGCTGTCCTAATGACTTGGCTTTAATAGAGATGGAATTGGCTCTCTTTGTCTCTCCCAGAATCTTAAAGCAGTCAGTGCTTTGACTGACTATCTGAGCTAAGCGAGTCATTTAACCCATTAAAATCTTTAGTGCGCAGCTGCAGCTGTGCTATTGTTCTTATTTTACGGCTTTGCTGTTTTGTTTTTTTTCCTCTCGGATCCTGAGCAGTTGTCCCCGCTATTTGCTTTTATAGTTGTTACTGTTGTGCTGTAAGTGTTTATGTTGAAAATGGAGGATTTTGACATTGTCCTGTTTGTTTCGTGTTGTTTTTACTCAGAGGCATTTAGCCTGCAGGTTTTAGCTGCGGTTCTCACTTTGTAGGGTCTTTTGACGTTGCTTCCGACGCCCTTTATTTTGCAGAGAAAAGTGTTTATTTTTAAACATGTTTTTCACATTGGCTTTGCATTTCTTAAATAAAATCAGCATTGGGCTCTCTCCTGCACGGAAACATCACGGTAGTCTGTTTTGTTTTTGTTTTTTTGTTTTTGTTTTTTTATTTCCCAAACAGCCAACAGTTGCGAGATGAACATGTTCGGCTCACGCGGCGTGAGCGCGCGTTTATATTTATGCACTGACGTGTGGATGTGTTGACAGGGCTCTGAGATACTGCGAGGAGATGATCCAGCGCTACAGCAGAGAAGTGAACAGCTCTCTGTGTTCGTCTGGCACACCGTTGCCTTACTGCAGTAACAGCAACGTGGGCAAAGCCGTGGAAGACTGCATGAGAGCCATCATTGGCGTTCTGCTCAACCTCACCCACGACAACGGTAAGGCAGTCGGCTCTCCACTCCCACCGTGTAGTCTCTTCAAAACCCACAGAAGACAAACGCTCTGTCACACGTCCAGGAACATGGAGGAAACGGGAACCTCGCTCACTGCACAAATATGTAAAACTGTGAAATCTGCTCAGTCCTTACAATGGCAGGCAATAGGGCTGTTTAAAGGTAAACCCAGTCTTAAAATAAAGAAGTTATGTTCGTTTTTGTGTGTCGGTTTGAGTGTGGTTTTCTGCTGTTGGGTCAAAAGATTTGAAGTGAGAAAGAAGTCTTTTGCACCAGCTCACCGCATTGTGTGTAAATATTTGAAAATCTGGTTTATTTGTGATATTGCATTGTCTAACAGCTAAACTGCCTGAACCACAAACATTTACATTTATTCATTTGGCAGATACGTTTATCCAAAGTGACTTACGTGATGAATAGATACAATATGTGCATAGCTAAACTGACATGAGACAATTATAATACTACTGATAAGTGTAGTAGTTACAGGTGCTATGCAACAAAGGTAGAGAACCTAACACCCAGAACAAACTGTACACTGCAGATGGTTGCGTCATCCTATACCAAGGATTTAACTAATCGTGACATGATAATGTCCTATTACACCCTGTGAAAGCATAGATGTATGGCCAACCAAACCTAGATGCCCATACAGTTATACAACATACATATGAATAATGGGGAGGAAAATCCAGGATTTACAGTCACTCCATCTCAGAATTTAACACTTGAGCAGTCATTGAATAAGCTCCAGCTTATGCCTTTTGTCCTGTTCATCTTCTTATCTCTCTCTCTCTCTCTCTCTCTCTCTATCACACACACACACACACTCTGTCTGTCTCTCTCACACACGTTCTCTGTCTCTCTCTCTCTCTCTCTCTCTCTTTCTCGCTCTCTCACGAACACACACACACGCTTTCTCTGTCTCGCTCTCTGTCTGTCTTTCGTTCTCTCACACACACACACTCTCTGTCTCTCTCTCACACACACACACACACACACACACACTCTGTCTATCTCTCTCTCTCTCTCTCTCTGTTTGTGCACAGAATGGGGAAGCACAAAGACGGGGGAGCAGGAGGATCTTATAATAACAGCACTGAACTGTGTTCTGAGGGTACCTCAGTACTTGCCCCAGGAGCAGAGATTTGACATTAGAGTTCTGGTGAGTTTGATACTTATCTGGTTCACTACAGTCAAGGGACAGATATGACCGAACGCTCTTAATTAGCACCACATTTACACCACAGACTTATGGATCAGAAGAGTTCAGTAGTGCTCAGTAGTTCCTAAGACAAGGTTACCGAATTCCCATTCAGCTGTTTCAGCAGCATTGTGTCCAGCACTTTGATTAAATTGTACTGTCATTACTTATCCCACTTCCAGCTTTGGCCTAAGCGGACTTGTGCGATGTGAATGTGTCCATGTTTTGCACAGGGCCTGGGCTTGCTGATTAACCTTGTAGAGTACAGTGCAAGGAACAGACACTGTTTGGTGGAGATGAAGATGGATTACGGGGGACTGGGGGACTCTGTGTGTGTGCCTGATAAAGACGAGCTCAAGTCGGAGGGTTCCCTCAGTGCTATTGCTGCCCTGGTGAAGGTGGGTACTGTCTACACACCCCAGAGAGAAATAATCCACAGATACACTCAGTTAAAATGATCACGTTGGAATAATGAAATAACTGCTCCTCATATGTAGACATATATTATCTGTGCCCTCTTAGTGTAGGTTAGTAAGGACGTGAACATCAGATCCAAAAAAAACTGTGATCTGTACCAAATTTTGTGCTATGTATTAAACATATAGTTTACTTGTTCATGTGGCCAATGGATTTTACTCTCAGCAGCTCTCTGGCAAGATAAACACCAGACCAAAAATAGAATTATTGATTATTATATTTGCATCTATCAGCATGGAATGGCAATCATAAAATTCTGAGGCAGCAGAGTAGAGGGATTCAGTGGTGTGTTGGCAGGGGCAGGAGCTTGATTAATGATTAATGTATGCTGACATGGGCATGTGAGAGGTAACTTAATGAGCTGAAACTGAATTTCCTCACTCTGCGTGTGTGTGTGTGTGTGTGTGTAATTGTGGTTGGTAGCTTATGAATTGTTAAGAAGTATGGGCATTGTAGGGTTTCTTTTTTTTTTTTGGATGTTTCATATCATGTTCATATCATACTAATTTAAATGTAAATGGAGCAGAAAATTCTGTTATTATGCTACGTATTGGTTGCGCATTTAAGAGATATCAGAGAAGCGTTCACGTATTGACCTAAAGAAAAAAAAAAACGGTTACTAAGGCGGATTGTTGAACTGTGGTCGATGACACTGCGTGTTTGTTCGCAGCTGTTTCTTCAACGCGAGCATGCGGCCGTGCTGGCGGAGGCGGAGACCGATGACTTCATCAACGACGCGCCCAAAGCTCAGCTGGACCAGAGCGGGGAGTGGCAGGAGACCTCAGGAGAGATCCAGTGGGTCGCCTCTGAGAATAACACCACCAATGAGAAAGAGAACAAAAAAGAGGAAGAGGATGAAGAGTTAGACCTTAACAAAGGTGAAGTGTTGTGAGGTGACCAGCTGACCTGCTGCGTGTCATGCCGGCAGGACGAGAACAGTTTTAGACTCATCTCTCTCTCTCTCTCTCTCTCTCTCTCTCTCTCTCTCTCTAGCTCTTCAACATGCTGGAAAGCACATGGAGGACAGTATTGTGGCCTCGTACACTGCACTGCTATTGGGCTGTCTCTGCCAGGGAAGTCCTGTGAGTATGACATTCCTTAGTGTGCTAACACACATCTTACACACGTCAGAGTGACTGCTCTCACCTATCGGGAGACTGTCCTCTGAAAAAGCACTGGCCTGCCTCTCTGGGTCACCACTCTGACCTACACCAACAACACTTGGACTATGAACATGTGTTTATAATCTTCATTAACAGAATTGCTTTAATGCTGATATCATTCTTCTGTTATCCCCCATAAACGATTCTTAATAATTGTGTCTTTTCTAACTTCAGCGTTAGAAAATCACTATTCAAGGCAATGGAGATATTGTTTGTGCACAACTCCAAACACTGCAGTACAAACAACATGTGTATCGCCCACTCTGCATTGTCCTGAACTATAGCTGGCTATTAATGCAGTTTTCAAAGGTCTGCATCCTTGATGCAGAATAATTCAGTTCGAAGTACAAAGTTTTTCTGGAGGCTGTCGTAACGGATCCCCATCATTTGGCAGTTATATTCTGGCGGTGTGGACTCTAAATGTTGTTTGTCTAAATTGTGGTCTTAAAGTTTGAGGGTGGCCATTAGAGGTAATCCAGCCTGTGATGTCTTGTCTGTGCTAATGGCTTTTCTTTGTGGATGTTAATAACAGTGTGGTGCTTCTGGGAGCTTTGTCTTACTCGTTGTAATGGACTCTCCTGTGTGCCGTTAGTCTGTGATTGACACATATGGTCATTATCTGACCAACTGCTAAGTCTGTGCTGCACACATACATACACACACACACACACACCATGTGTTCGCAGGAAGAAGGTCATCTCCTCATTTAAAAAAAAACAAAACAAAACAAAAAGCCTTTCCTTTTGGTCTTAATTGAACTAAATTTCAGATACACTCCCTTTCTAGTGGCTACCTTGGTTTACAGATTTGGCTTTGATGTATTAATGAACAAATTGTTTTGACTGTATTTGTTAAGCCATCAGATTTGATTCAGAATTGCTGAAACTCATTCATAAGGTGCTTTTTTTGAAGCTGAGCTGCATGAATCTAAATAGGGTGGAAGGAAGATTTTGTTTTTACATTAATCCTTGGTGGTTTGTTGTTGCTTTAAGAAGCTCCTTTAGGTACGGTATAATTCTGCTCTAGAGCTCAATCTATGTTGGGATTAGATCCACATTATACATTTGTGTGAATGCTTGAAATAATTTCTATGTTCAGTACACACTGGAGGTTTTTACAAAGGTGGGCTTTTTCTTGATGCTGTAAACAGATTTCCAATTCATGTTTACAGTATTAACATAATCTAGTTTATAACTATGATCTCTTGGTGGTGTACATGTTCCCAAGGAGTAGTTACCTGGTTCTGTGACTTGTGCTAATGACGCATTTTTCTTCTAGATGAATGTGACTACTGTGAGGGAAAACTTACCAAAAGGAGATTTCTCCATAATGACGGAAATGTTGAAGAAATTCCTAAATTTCATGAATCTCACAGTAAGTACGGACAGTTGCTTAATCTGTTTTCACTTTACGCTGTGTGTGTGGGTTGGCATATCTGAGTACATTGCATATTTTTGTATTTGTAACGCCTGACTTTTGATTGTTCCTCTCCCCCTTTCGTTTCCAGTGTGACGTTGGCACCACAGGGCAGAAATCCATCTCGCGGGTCATTGAGTATCTAGAGCATTGTTAGGGTTACACAGCTCTGCTTTTCTCTGCTATGTGGAGGATCAGCGATCTCACAGGTTCCACAAGTCCAGCAAAAGAGAATCCGCAAGGACACCATGCACCCATCTTCATCACCTATCACCTATCATCTTCATCCTCAGGAAGACTGAATTTGTTCCCATTAAAGAACTGAAGGATGAAATGATAGACCATGATAGGACTTGACAAAAGTAGGATCGTTATTCTGTTGATCTTCAGCTCCCAGGAGTTCACAAAGACCTTTTCGTTACTATGTCATCTGTTGCTAACCTTGATATGAGCGTTGTCCTTTTTTTTTTTTTTTTTTTTTTTTAAAGGGGTGAGTTTTTATGCCTCTACAGGATGATCTGGGTTGATCCTGGTTACACATGGTGGTATTTTGGTTCAGTCAATTACTTTATTCTTCTGACTTTTCTGTCAGTGTGCCCAAGTGGAAGGAATTGAGTTTCTTTTATGTAGGTTTGTTCTAGCTGTAATAAATAAGGTTTTATTCTTTTTTTTTTTTTTATTGTCCTCACAAGTCTGTAATTTTTAAAATGGTAGGCACTGACCCAAACAAATGGAAATTGAATCCAAAGAAAACGCTTTTGTTCTGACTCTGCTTTGATACGCTGAAAGAAATGCCCTGATGGTTCAAAGTCATTGCCTTCACTCACATGTGATCTCTCTTTGTTTTGAAAGTTTCTGACCCGGACCATAATATTGTGTCAGAGGTCGAAACAGGAATATCTGGCAACTCTTTCATTTCAAAAAGGTTCCGGACTCACAACTACATTTTAGTGGTCCCAACATGAGGGACTCTGAGCAGAATCTTACACTTTGCTCTTAAGGGTTCATGTAGCGCTGATTACTAAAATCTGGTTTGTCTTTTTCAGATTTTCAGACTGTCACATGTTACAGTATAGAGTTTACAGGCTTTATATGTAGTGATTCTGTAGTCAGACCATGCAACTGGTTGTATGACTTCAAACCTGAAGAATGCATCTCATTTAGTCTAAGAAACATATTACATACACAAAACAAACTACAAAACCTTCCAACAGGAAAAACGTCCCATTCTTAAAAGCTATCAGTCCAATAATATCTGTATTATTAAAATAGTGTTCTAGGTTAAGATATTCTAGATTCACAAGCTTTATGGTCCCAAATGTAAATCATACTCAGATGAGATTTGACAGTTTGGCTTTCTCAGGGTCTTAAAGCAATTTTGATTAGCTGTAACCGGTATGATAAGACTACCCTCAGAATTTTAAAGTAAGAAGAAAAATATAAGCTCCTCTCACACTGCAGCAGTTCCTTTGTTGCCAGAAATTGAATGCATCATTTATTAATGTGCCCAGTACTTGCTGTGCCCAGTTCGGTATCCCCCCCCCCCCTTTTCTAGTTTCTTTTATTTTTTATTTTCTTGACGATACTGCTTAACTTGCCAATGTTTTAGGATCAAGATTTTACAACTTTGGTGGAAAAAAGCACTTAAGTGATTTCACAACATCTTGTTCCTCCAAATCTTTAAAGAGAGCCCAGCTTTTGACCTGATAAAGAGAAAAACACCCAGTTAATTCTCACACCCAGTGTCCCAGGTTAACAGTTACATCTTAATTTCTTTAAGGAAATTAAAAGGATAAGCTTGACAAGTGCTTGATCTCAGTCAAATAATCAACTCATTCCATATGCATAAGCTGTCCGGTTGTGCATTTCTTCAGACACACAGGAAAGAAAGTCACCAGAAAAGCCCTCGTCACTTAAGAAGGTGCTCCTGCGATGTGAAGCCGCAATGCATAATGGATTTTGAAACTGGGAATAAATGCATACCAGGATGTACATAATGTTTTTTTTTTTTTTTCCCCCTTCTGTGTTTGTTTTAATACCTGCATTTATCCTCCCTTGCTGTACATTTCAGTTGTTCTCTCTCATTTGTATCCTCTGTGTCCTGCAGTGGTACTCCAAATTTTAGTACAGTTTCGCATGAACTCCCACTGTACTACACCATCACTTTTTTTTTCTTTTCTTTTGAAACAGTAAAGCCACTTGGGCTTTGTGCTTTGTAGTCTGTTAGTCCTCGAACTGGACCAGGACCACTGAAGTGCTGCAGTTATTTTGTATTTTTTAGGGCTTTATTCAGTGCCCCAGTGATTACAAGAGGTTTATTCAAAATTCTGGAGATGAACTGAACAACAAAAATGTAAATACTCATGTAAATATCGGTTATTGGAAGTTAGAGTGATAGACTACTTTTCTGAATCCAGTCCTATTTCTATTTTATACAGCATTTTCTCAGTTGTGTTATTTGAGGTAAAATTAAGAGTATCAAAAACCAACTGCAGGAACATGAACTTTGTACCGATTTCAGAAATAATGTCTTTGGTTACTTGTACATAATTGAACTCGAATAAAAATTGCTACTTTCAGTATTTATTGTGTTTGACGGTTATTGATACCTGTCTGTCCATAATCTTTATGTTCATTATATTACGACAATGAATGTTTAGCACAAGGAGTTTTTTTTTTCTAAAGGCAATGTTTATTTCATTCGTTCTTAGTCGTTGTTATTCGATGCTTTTTCAATTCTGTGAGATAATAAGTGAAACAACACTACATAAAAGTATACTTTTTGAAAAATGTCTTTTTCGCAATGTAAACCCATTGTCCACTGTCATTTTGCGCCACTGGTTCTCTCCCAATGATTTGTAAACCCTCTAAGTTCTGTCTTTTGACCTTGGCAAGACGCGCGCTCAAGGTTTCCGGTGAATTTGCTCCTTTTATTGGCCGTAAGTGTAGCCGTGTCCACTGTGGAGTGATCATTTGGTCTGTCCGCCGGGGCCGAACGCCCTTGTTCAGCATCCAACATGAGGCGAGGATAACTGCAGTCCGGACCACAGTCCTTTTCTTGTAGAAGCTCACTGAGTGTGGTGATGTAAATTTGGGCCATTTGAAGGGTCTCTGACTTGGACAACTTTTTGTCGCTCTCCAGGTTGGGAATAACACTTCTGAGCCGGTCAAAGGCGACGTTAAGCCCTAGCATCCTCCTCCGTTCCCTGGCGTTAGCTGCCAGTCGCCGTCTTCTCCGTGCTCTTGCAATGGCACTTTGATCTTGCTCTAGGTATGACAGCCCCGGAATCCGGAGTTCAACGAAGGCACACGGGTCACAGTCCGTCCTGTCCTGCGTCCTCCGCTCCTCTGTCCATTTTGTCTGTATGAACGCCTGGACCGGCGGTGCACGTTGGAGCTCTGTTTCCCTCAGGATGAACGGCACGTATGGACTTTTTCGGCGAGGCATCGTCCAGATTACAAGTGGAACTGACAGACAACGACTTGTCTTCAAAGATTTTTCTGGCCAAAACCTTCTGAGAGCTGGTATTTATTGAAGAACCCCAAAGCGTGTGGCAGCCCAAGGGGCGTGGTAGTTAGGGTCGTGTGCGAGAAAGAAGAGGAATAAGTCTCTTTGATAATAGCAGCGGGAAGTCTATTAACCAAGTTCATCAAAAATGGATTAGGTCCATTTCAGTGATCACTCGACACTGTCATTGTGCCCCTCTTCAAAACTCAGCGCAGAGTAAAGACCTACTAACTGTTCGTGGCTTAACTGGCGAAGTTCGTCCTCATAGAATAGGATGTAACGGTCTTACTTTGAGGAAGTATGTTGATGATAAGTATTTAAAACTATTCCAACATTTTAGTGTTTTTTTTCCTCTACATGTAGTAACTTTATGAAACTTGCCCGGATGTCCCAGTTGCCGAGATTTTTATATGTATTTATACGTTAATTAATTTATTTACCAAACAGGACCAGTGGAGGCACATATAACGCAGCGAAAGAACTTGGTAAATTGATTTCATGACTGTGAGTAGAAAGACGCAGCTTTGTTTAAAACGGCTGGGAAGACTTCAAAATTTCTAAACGAGTAAAGTAGTAATAAATTAATTAGTTGAAGTAATGGGTAAATTCTAATTGGAATAAAAGTCATATACCTCTGATTTAATAATAGTTTCATTAAGTTCTTGAGTAACTGACAGTCCACATCCGTATCGCTGTTTAATCAGGTTTTGTGGCGTCCAGAAAGCAGTAGGATTGCAAGCACTCGCCAATTTGATTATATTAAACATAGCCTCAGGTCATACATCCAGACGCACTTGTCTGCCGAACAAAGCAAGCTATAAACACTCACTTGTTGAGCTTTCCTCGCGTTACGTTTGAACCACGTGCTGTTAGGTAAGTATTGACAGTATTGGCACACTTCGCATATTAAAATTAATGAAGCGTCTCATTGAGGCAAGGACGCGGGTTTGAGATCAAACTAGCGCCGGGTGGCAAGATTAGCCCACCCTCCTTCCCTCGCGTCGTAGGGTGGATGCACGTCTGTCAGGGTAAAACCAGTGGAGATGAGACCAAATTTTCATTGAGAGGATTAGTGACAGAGGATACACTGGCAACGTTTTTCTTTTCAAAAGATGCCAGCAAAGCCACATTTTTATAACACGCGAGCCAAATGCTGAATTGCCCCATATTGCCTCAAAGTGACACTTGTCACAATTCATTAAATCAAACAGCTGCTCCGAACCATGTATTTAGGCATGTAAAGACCGAGTTGGACAAGTGATATAGACCTAATGTCTCACGATTTTGGTGGTTTTTTTTGTGTTAAGGAATACATTGCAATAAAATTATTACAATTAACAATTAAACAAACACTAAAATATAATGTTTATTACTTCTAAGAGCTGTACGGACACATCTTGGAACACAGATTCTTTGGCTTAGAAGTGATGCTGAGACATCATCTATACTCCACCTTGGCCCACTGTGCCCAGTCCAAGGATCTGATATGCAGCTCTTCTCTTTTACACAAAACTGCACTAAAATAAGTGAATATAAGGGAGTGGTGTTCTGAATGATTCTTTTGTTTGAAAAATCTTTTGAGCCTGATGCACAGTCATTTGAGCTGAAACTTTAAAGCCCAGCAGGACAATGTAACATATGAATAAACTTATATGTGAGGCAAAAACATTTTTGTTTCATTTTATTTTGTTTTTATTTTATTTTATTAAATTAGGGTGGATTAAATTGGTTTTATCCATTTGGGGATCTGGCAAACCTCTTTATCTGAAGCCAGACTTTATAATGGCATTTTAGTTCTTTGGTTTCCCTAATCTTGTTCCATTTAAATATACGTTGGGGTTATTTCTGTAAGGATGAGGACTGAGCTATACAAATGAACATTTTTAGAAGCAGTCTAGATCATTAGATCTACATTATGCATAGTTGTAGGAAATGTGGCTAAAACTGTTATCTTCAGAGAATGACAATGTGTAGAATCTCTGGAACCTCTTTTTCTCTCCGTTTCTTGTTTAATGTCCACTAAACATCTGGAGTTGTGAAACAAATAGGTACAAAGACTTTCATGTATTTCAGTGGTGAGGGGGATCTGGCATAAAGGTAACTCCTAGCGTAACCATTCACTTCTGCCTTTGTGAGACCTCTACATTCTCTCCTCCTCCTGTCTGGTCATTCCCACATCTGCTTCGCCTCTGACCCTCATTTGTTTCATTTCACACTGAAGGGGTATGCCCCCACCCCTGTTTGTCTCTGCCTCACCGGGTGCTCCCTGCAGGTCCAATTACCAATCATCGATTAACAAAACCAGCCATGTGGACCAAGGAATGTGTAATCAACCGTCCTGCTCTGCCAATAAGAGATATGCTTCCTCATTGCCCAACTCCCTCCCATCCTTCCAAACACTCATATACATACAGAAACACACCGTGTCACCTTCGTGAAAGCCCCGCCGGGGACTCCATCTTTCCTCTGTGTTTTTCTAAAAGAGAGCACGTATCTTGAATGGGGCGATATGCATCTTTATGTCTAAGTAGGTGAAATGTCGACTCTCCATACGCTCTTTAAACAGGGTCCCGTCCTCCATCCTGGACACACGAGTGGAGCTGAGCAGGCAGCCTATAGCCCTCCAACTGCCATTGTTTCGTCCCACCGTGTTAAATTCCCCAATGATCTTTGAGACTGTGCCTGGGTGATCAGGGAGATGGAGGGCGTGGTCGGTACCATCCCACTTTGCTTCTCTTGTTTCCTCCAACCCCCAGATTTCCTTGCAGAGAGATAATTGCTTTTCATTGATGGAGTCACAGATCCTTTTGGGCTTGTTGTAAGAAGGTCATTTGTTATTCAGCGTTAATTCAGTGTTTGTCCCTGAAAAATCACACTAGATCACAGTAGTTAGTAAATCACCTCTTTGGTGGTAGCAGTACAAAAAAATGTGTTTTTTTGTTTCTGTGTGTAGTTTCACGTTAATTGTACAAGATGGGTTCGTTTGTGTGTAAAGTGACGGGTAATCTGTGGGTTTCTAAGCAACGATCAATAAGTTTAAATTAGCTCAGCCATCTTTTTTCAAAAGTCTGTTTACTCTCAGTGGTACGATATGTTGAAATGCATCATTCATCTTTATCTGGCATTTCAACAGAACGCAGTGAGTGAATGAAATATAAAAGCAACAAGCACAAGAGGGTGAAAAAAACAAAACAAAACATTGCCTTCCTTTAAATAGCACTTAAAAGAATTCCTGGCAGGCAAATCTGAACCATTTACAAATACACATTACCAAGAGAGGCTATAAGATGAATCATACATATGGAGAAGGGTCCAAACAAATCTCTCTTTTGGCACCTCATTATTGCATTCTGTATTGTCATGTCCCTTCTTCTATTGAAACTACAGCCCCTTTAAAATATATCAAATGAAAGCCCAGATGCTGTTTTAGAGGGATGGTATTCTCTGCTGATTCTCTGGTGTGCAACAGGTGGTGAATGGATGGAATGTGACAGAGCTGTGATCCAGCGTTCGCTTCAGAAATCCACCTCATTGTTCTTATTGCTGTATGATAATATGAAAACTGCTGTATGTCTGGTTTCTGTAGTAACATGCAGCACTTTTCTCCTCTTATAAAGTGTATATGGTATAAGAGTTATAGGCAAAGAATAGTTTTTGTTATTTAAAGTTCTGTGTGTTCAAGCGCTAGCTGGTGGGGATGCTGTTTGAATGTACTAACTCTTTGAAAGTACTAACACGACTGTATTCATCAGGAAACGTGAATGATTGTTATTTTTTTTCCCCTGTGAAAGTCACAAAATGCCCTCTCTTTAGAGCCAGAATGTCTTTGAAAACAAGGAGTAAAAGAACATCAAGAGATGTGTTGGCAGCAAAAAAAAAAAAAAAAAAAAAAAAAAAATTGGAGAGCCAGCGAAAAAACTTGCAGGTTTTATTTACTCAACTCTGTACTTAACAGTGCTCTGTTCTGAGCCAATTAAATAACGATCAATATTTGCCTGCACAGGCCATCTTGTTTCTCTTTCCTTCAGCCATCTCTCTCTCTCTCTCTCTCTCTCTCTCTCTCTCTCTCTCTCCCTCTCCCACCCACCCTCTCTGTCTGTCTGTCTGTCTGTCTTTCTCACTCTCATATTTTTACCTTTTTACTGCACCGGACCCACTGAATTTTCATATCTGCCTCTTGATGTAGCAAGCAGTCTCTAATTTGCAAAAGCAGTTCCTAGCAGCGCTCGTCTGCTGGGATCAAATTTGTGTTTGTGTGCTTACAATCATGATAGCAATAGCCATAAATTAGTAACACAGTGGATTGATTTTTTTTTTTTTTTTTGTAGCATGTCTACCTGAGGGCAAATCAGAAGAGGGAAAAGCAACCTGCTGGCCTACGTGCTTGTCTGTCACGATTGTGTGCGTGTGTGCAGTGCATACATGCCTGTCTCTGTTTTCGTGCATAAATATTGGAGAATATGTTTGATGAAATATGTATGCTTGACTGAGTAAAAGGAAGAAAGCTGGACAGTCAGTCATGTTATGGTTGGCGATGTGTAAGACTGCAGGAAAAGTAGCAGAGGAGACAAATATGATACTCCAGGCACACTGGGCAAGAGAGAGTGATTAGACTTTTAACAAAGACACTAACAGGGGGCAGTTCAGTGTGAGTGCAATATGTCGCTGACAAAATCCACTTTTACTCTAAGGAATCATGGTGCATAATTTTCATGGAAAGGCACCACATGTTGGACTGAACATGTTTTGTTTTCTAAATTGAATACTGGAATTTTCCAGCTGATGGAAATAGGTCTCCTTTTAAAGTTAAAATTACATTCTGAAAACCATCGAGCCTACTGATACGAAAAGAAGAGGGAAAATCAAACTGGCGACAAAGGTGTTGTCTCATATTTTGCTGTTACACCTGGTCCCTGATCAGCAGTCCCTTAGAACGTGATCGTTGATCTCTAACCGATATCTGTGATATTGATCGGTTCTTTGCAATTATTTTGAGTGCTTTTGTAATTCAAACAAAAAGAATTCCATTGAAATGAACTGATTGATAAAGACTGGTTATTAACAAAAATACCTAGATCTTGCCTTGAAAACCGTCCACACCATCTATCCGCTTTGTCTTACGTTCCTCTGTTCAGTGTCTGTGACAAAGCTTTAATAGTCTGAGGCTAAATCTCAGCTAAACCGAGAGTGGGGAGAGTGGGTGTATCTGGACTCTTAGGAATCTAATGGGGCAATGCAGAGAATCTGAAAATGTTATTCCAGTAAATACGCGTAGACAGGGAGCTGCTCTATCTCTCTCAGCAGTTTTATCCATAAGCTGGCTTCCTCTTCACAGTACTGACAATTTCTGTTCATCCTTATGATGCAATGGCTCACATGCTCACATATAAACATGTTCACACACACTTAATCACTCCTCTTTATTCTCCCTTACCGATACAGATGTATCCATCTGCAATTAATTCAGGAATGAAGAATAAATGAATAGTCCGCTTTTCCATATGGTTGATTTCTTGTTCTTCTGCATGGTAATTTTAATCTGTTCATGCTTACCATTGAAAGGCTCATATTCTCACTTTTGCAAACAAACAACACACACACACACACACACACACACACACACGTACGTGCATATGCCTCTCTCTCCCATACACATACAAACATATCCATCTTCAATTAACTCAGTATGTCTGCAAAACTGTGAGATGCTACAGCCAGGAGAATATCCATCCTAGTTGCAGTAATCTCTTTCTCTCTTTCTCTCTCTCTCTCTCTCTCTCTCTCTCTCTCTGTATGTCTGTCTCTCTGAGCTATTATTAAAAATGCATAAGTCTGTACTGCATGACACTGATATTAAACTGCTCAGCAACAAACTAGAGCAAACATGTTGGAGAGGAAAGAGGAGGACATTGAGACTATTTCTCATTGCCTGAGTTTCTCACAGATAAATCTAGCTCCTTCCAGAGCCACTGCCTGGGCAGCAGTGCAAGGCCCTCACAAAGATAAGTGGCACCGTCAGTCATTTACAATACGACATTACGCTCCTCCTGCTTTAACGTACTCTTTCTTTTCTCTCTTATTTATTCATTTTCCAGGTGGAAGGAATGTGGTTTAGATCTTTGTGGGATGGTATGGCCCAAATGTCCCAATGAGGGTATTTGGGAAAAAAAAAAACACCCCAAAACAACAGCAACAAACAAATAGTTCAAGCGGAGACATTTTTGCAGAGAAGATGTCAGTAAAACATAGCTTAATATCTCGTTGGTTAGCGTTATGATTAGGGTTTTAATTCTATCTACAATGGCAGGAGAATTGTGTGTGTGTGTGTGTGTGTGTGTGTATGTGTGTGAATGTGTGTATGTGTGTATGTGTGTGAATTTACTGATTATATTTAATACAGCAGCATGGACTGGAACAGCTGGTTCTCTTGCTTGTCTCCTCTGAATGCACTGGTGCCTCCGTTCATTCTGACCTCCGCTGTGCGCTTGACATTCATTCTCCACTCCCTTCTTTCTTCTGTCCCCTCACTTTCCACTGTGTCTCTCAGCCCAAATCTTTCTTATTCCCTCTCTCTTCTCTTCTCCTCTCCTCTCCTCTCCTCTCCTCTCCTCTCCTCTCCTCTCCTCTCCTCTCCTCACCTTCTTTTCTAATCTTACTCATCTCTCCTCTCATTGCTCTCTTCTCTTTCATGTCTCTTCCTTCTCCCCCTCCCCATCTCTCCTTCGATGGTGCATCACCAGGCTGTGGGCTGCAGTGGGATTTTGTATCTGCCAAGTCAAAGCCAGTCCAGCAGGACATTAGTGTCTGCAGTCACGCCTGAAGGACCACTGACTGTTTCCGCCAGGAAACAGACATTCGCATGCATATGAAAACAAGGGCACGCGCAGAACAAATGGCCACCCCTTCAGCACTCCAAGGCATCAATTGAGCTGCAGTGCAACATTACACAGGAGAAAAGTGTGTAGACTCTAGCGCCAGAGGTTTTATTCCCTATACAGACCACATAGCAAACGATAGCCGTAGTGTTTAGCTGGTTGGATTACACTGCCCCCCCCCCCCCCCCCCCCCCCCACACACACACACAGCTCTTGATGATTTCCTTTCTTGTAGTGCTGCACATGCTTTAGTTTACTGGTTCATTTATTCAACTTTAGGTTTATCTACAATTAGTTAACCATGTTCATGCTGTTCCTAAGGGTTTCTGTTGTGATATTCAGAATTTCCAGTCCCTTCAATTCATTAAGTTAACTCCAACTGAAAATCAGATTTAGAGTTATTCACTTCACACGAGGCATAGTGTCATGTGGAGTGGTTGTGTAGTGTCATCAAACGCTGTATTTTGAGATTTTAGAAAAGCACAACACTGCTTTTGTTGTTGTTGTTGCTGTTGACAGTGAAATAAACAAACAAACACATAGAACAAATCTCTCGCCAAAGCAAACATGAGCTGTTTTACATAAAAGAGATGACCCCAGAAAGCCCATTTTAGCATTTCCCACAGAATTGAGCGTATTTGACTGTCAGAGAGAGGATTTTTTCTCCAGGGTCTCTGCAGAGTTCAGTGATGTCTGATGTGGAGGAGAAAAACCTCAGAACACTTTTGAACTGCCTTCATTCATAAATGAGCTTCTTTGAACTAAATGTTAATAGCTGATCTTGCCAATACTTTTTTTTTCTTATGCTGTTATGCTTCATAATACAATCGCAATACATCATGTAGATAACGATATGGTTTTGGGAAAAGCTGAGTATCCATCTACATCTCACCTTAATGGCATCTTAGAAACTTCTGTTCCAGTTGAATGGAGGTAAACTTATCAGGATTTCAATTACAAGTTTAAAGTTATTACCTGTACTTTCTAAAAAATTAGCCAAAGGCTAATTTCATTTTGCAGTAACCCCTCAGGCGGTGTCTGGTAGATTTCATCATCTAATTCCTTTCATTCATTTGATATCATCACTATTTTATGCACTGAGATATTTTATTAGCAACACTATTAGCATATTTTGTAGTGGAACGAAATGAAATATTTGAAATATTTTGTTCTTTCGCTAGCTGATTTTACAACTGAGAATGTGGTTTTAATCAGAACAGTCTGGGCTTTGGAACTAAAAAAGAGAATATTTCCTTTGCAGTTTTTCTTCCGCTCTCATTCAAGTGATACCCTGTCTTTTCACTTCTGCCAAACTCTTACAAATGACATATTAATGAATATGCTTGAACAAAGTTGGTGGTGGGTGAAAGGTCGAAAAGGTTAGGAAAAAACAATTTTTCCCAGTGAATCAAAAATAGTATTCCTTTCTAAAGGCAGTGATTTATGAAAAGACCACCTTTGCTACTCTCTCTTGTATTGTAATTTTTTTTAAATTTTACCTGTATTTCTGAACTCTTGAGTCTAAATGATGCTGAAACTCAACGGTGAAGGTTCAGCTCTGGCTACTCCAACATGTCAGGTCAAATTATTCAATCAGTGTAGAAAGAGAGTATGATTTCCATGACCACCATGCAAAACAAGGTGATTTGCAAGATGTTTGTCTTCTTTCTGCCCTTTTCACTAGTGCATATTTGTGGCTGCATGCAAAGCTCCTTACATATTCTCCTATTGCTTAGGAGAGTGTTACTGGGGCTTGACTTAATGGTTCACGGGGAGTTCATTACTTTGGTTCAGCAATGCTCACAACTTGTAGCATGTGTAATGTATTACTCATTTAAAAATATTGGACCACAGGAGAAAGATTGCCCTACTTTACTGTGCATAGAATGGCTTTAAAGGCTTATAAGTTCAGTTTAATTGTTGTGGAGTACTGTTCACTGCCTTTGTTTGGTGATGACATAGATTTACATTAGTAATTCTGCTCATGTGGAGTTACTTTGATTAGTGAAGCACTGTAACAATACTGACTGAGATTCAAAAAGAGACCTGCAGGTGAAACTTTCATCTCATACAGGCCTTTAAGGATAATTTCACAACAACCGCTTAGACACATCAATGTATTAGCTCAGCTCTGATCTCCATGCCCTGTAGCTGACAAACAGGGTGCAGACTGACAAATTTTAAAATATATTTCTCTGAACACAGACATACAGGCTGTTCTCAGTTCAGCTAAGATATTCTGTTTGTTATAGTTTCCATTCAGAAAGTGTTAGGAAAATCTGATACAAGAACTTTGCCTTTAAGGGCAAACACTATGGTGGGTCTGGAAAAAGAGGGTTTTCCCTGTGCTGGGCGGGGGAGGGGTGGAGATGGGGTGAAACTGGGCTTAGCGACAACGTGTGTGGAAATCACTTGTCTGCACCTCTCCCCCTTCTCCCTCTCTACCTGTCAAAGGCAGAATGAGTCAGAGAGCGGCTGGAGATTTACAGGTTCATTTTGTGGAGGCACAGCACCTTCCCCCCCTGTGCTCTCACTCATCTTCATGCAGTATTAAAGCACCTCTTTTGTGTTTTAATCACCCTCTCCATCATAGCCCCGGCCCAGCACGGACTCCCCAACGCGCAGCCCAAAGCCATGTCGACACCCTGCCGTACGCGAGGGCTAATTTTAGCCCCAGAGCATCGCTGCTACGTTGACAGGGGAGTGATGACGGCGGTACAGGTCTATCATGTCAGGCCAAGGTGCTAGTGTTTCACCAATTAGCCATTGGATGGTGCTGTGTCCCTTAGAGCGAGGTAATAAATTGAAAATCTCCATGTCAAAGAGACACAACAAAAAAAGAGAGATGTTTACCAGTGACAAAACAGTTCTCCCCTTACCTATTTACACTGATCAGCCATGTGACAGTTAAATGTATTATATAGCCACTATTCTTTCACACAGCAGTATTTTATAACTCTCTGATCTTATATATATATAAAACTATAGAGATCACAGGTGGCTCTTGCCAAGTTCCTCAGTCTGGTGATTATTATTATATGAGGTGAGAGAAATGCTCTTTCTGAAAACCTTTGTTCAATCATCTGCTCCACTGAGAATACCCAGAGAGATGAGGGGCTAAGGATCATCACTCTTAGGACTAAAGACTTATCTATTTTCTCGAGCTTATGGACAATATAATTTGACTTTGTTATGGACATGTAAAGCCCTTTGAGATTATAAAAAGTGATACTGGGCTCTAAATAAACTTGTATTATTATTATTATTATTATTATTATTGGTAGTAGTAGTAGTAGTAGTAGTAGTAGTAGTAGTATGAAAACTCAGATGTTACGGATCCTAATTCAACAGCCTTTAGGAACCAGCAAACCTACGGGTGTGAGCCCCATGCAATACTGTCATTAGTCAGAGGAGGGCATTCTTTCTCCTGCGCAAACACCTTGCCTCATGGTGGCTATAATTAAAAGCTCAGTTGTATTAATCTGCTGATTGTTAAGAGGTTTAGACTTCATACTAGAATTGAGGATATGTCTCGAGTAAGGGCTTGGGTTTCTTTTACGTCAGATATCATGTTGTTCACACCCCCAGATAGTCCATTTTCATATGAATGAAGGACCTCAGGTGCTGAGAGAGAACCTAATTTCAGTAAATCGCTGTCTAATCTGGTTACTGTATGCAGTGGTTTATATATTCATGGTTTGATATATGAGAGGAAGAATGCATCTGATGCGATACATATATGTGGTATCAGTCCCTCTGTGAAACTGTGCGTCCTTCCTCTGCGCACAACAGTCTCTGTGCATCATATGATGGACAAACTCTATAACAGACGAGATGAGTTTTTGTTGTTGACAGAGAAAACCGTTAGAATCTCTGTATTGCTGCCGGATGCTGTGACACTTTCATTTGAAACAGTGTTAATTTTTGGAAAGGCAATGCAGTGACATTTGAATCCACCAGGACCTTATACACTGTCTCCTTGCAGCACTGCATTGGATGACTCTGATGGTGCTGTGATTGCATTTTCAACGCCTTTCTTTCCCCTCTCTCTCTCTCTCTCGCTCTCTCTCTCTCTCTGTTTTTGTTTACCCGCCTTCTAAAGAAAGGCTGATGCCAGGTTCATATCCTGAAAATCAATGCGAATAATGGCTGAGGCAGGCATATAAGCCAGCACCAGCTTGGTTAGCCACTCTGCTAATTAATTATGGTAATTTTGGGAGTTAATTGACTCATTAAACCTGCATCCGTCTGGATGGTATTGGTGTTCCTAAGGATTTCTCTGCCCAGGAAACCTGTGCCCACTGAGACAGACTTTCCTTTGCCAGGAGTCTCTGTAATTATCCACAGCTTTCCCAGCCCTCCTGACTGTGTGGGAGAGAGAGAAAGAGAGAGACAGAAAATGTGTGTGTGTGTGTGTGTGTGTGTGTACATGTATATATGTATGTACGCGTTGTGTTTATGTGTGTATGTGGGTGTGTGTGGACAGGGGTGGTGATTGTGTTCCTAAAATCAGAAAGTGTAAGATTGGATTGAAACTATCTGCTGCAACTGGTTGATGGAGAAGAATGAGGAGAATACCAGAGAGGAGCAGAGGAGAGAAAAGAAGAGGAAAGGAAAGGAGGAGGTGAGCCAGGTGACCAGGAAACAGAAAGCGAGGTTGTATAATCTGAAGTTTGATGACTATAGGATATATGAATCAGGGCAGGTGAGAGGAAAAGGAGAGAGTGACTGATTTCATTGTACATCTCTATATCCTGCTAGAAATGGACAGAGTAACTTCAAGCGGAAGGAAAAAGTAAGAGAAATTAGAGAGAAAATGGGACATCTGCGAGTATTGCTCTGCATTTTAAAACTGTGAAAATTTTACCCATTCAAATGGTTGCCATACTCTGTTCAGTGTGGTGTATATGTATGTGTCACAGATTGACCTGTATGTATGCCAGAGTGCAAATCCAGAATTCCAGTCTTCCTCTTGCCCTTTTTTTGTTTGTTTGTTTATTCACTCTATAAGAAAAGCTTTTATCTAACACAAATTGTTTGAAGCTATTGTCTGTCTTTAAGAACTTCTACTACTTCAGGCAACATACTCTGGCAAAAGTGTCAGTTTATACTGAGTGTTTTCTTCTGTGAAAGAAAACACTCAACAGCTTGCCTAAAACTCTCAACAGCTTTTGGGTGTTCACACAATAAAGCTTTTAGGTGCAAATTCCAGGCACTGAATTGTGTGGGGCTGTAACGTGGACTAGGTTTTAATGAAGCCTCAGGTTGTATTTGTTAGCTCCTGAGCTGGAGAACAAAGCTGGACTCTTTCAGCGCGCCTTGCTCTACCAGTGCAGCAGAGACTCAGACACTGATAGCATGGCAAATCAGTCCAGATCTGGCCCTGCTCTGAATAATGTAACTCTATGACTCATCAAAGTGAACCTGCTACCAGCGAGCCACACTCTGAACGCATGTGTATGCGCTGTGTTTGTGAGCATTGCCTTCTGCCCAGGGTCAGACAGCCCACCACTTTAGAGTGGCACATATACATGACAGCCAAGCAAATGAGTGATGTGTTATTTGTGTGTGTGTGTGTGTGTGTGTGTGTTCCTGCAGATGGCAGCGTGGCAGAAGGATAATGACATAAAATGAAATGTGGGGTTGGATGTAGAGAGGGAGGTCTGTTAGCAAGCTGCAGCTTCTGTCCCTGACCCATTCCACTCTATCGCTCAGGCTAGAGACTGGCCTGTGTGTGTGTGTGTGTGTGTGTGTGTGTGTGTGTGTGTGTGCGCGCGCAAGTGTATTGTGTCTTTGTGTGTGTGCATGTGTGTGTTTGTTTGTTTGTGTGCACACTCTTTAAGAACAGAGACAGACATGAAAAAATGACTGTTGGACTCTACTGTCTGGACACTTCAAGATGTGATGAGTCCCAAGGGACCAAGTCCTATTTTCTGTCAGATTGAAGAGATGACCTATGGCACAGAGTGTCCCGTGTCGCCCTCATACGCGCAGCCCCGACAAATCTCACTCGCTCTGACAACCTCCCTCCTGGCAACAACCGCTCTGTTTATTGGTGAGAAGCAAAATATAACCAATTAGCACAATTACTCTGCTCTGATACGTTTCAGAGAGGCACAGTCACTTCACAGCTCAATGTGGGAGATAGCTTCCAATTGAGGTTACATTCAGACAGCAGGTGACATGCTTAGACAGTCACTGTTGTCCCTGGGAACCCACGCAAGCATTAACTATAATCAATCTGGCAGGAGGTATGAAAACACTCCTTTCATTGAGGTGGAGAGAGATGCAGATGCGTAGTAATTAACTTAGTCGAATTTATGCTCCGGGAAGCCAGTGGAAAACACTCTGTTACATTGCTTCCTCGACAAATCAGCCCAACCACATGCAAACATGTATGTAAACATGTATAAATGCACATACATATGTTCAGAAGTTCTCACAGTTGGAGAGAGAGAGAGAGAGAGAGAGAGAGAGAGAGAGAGAGAGAGAGAGAGAGAACAAAAGAGAAGAGGCTCTTGCCTTTGAACAAATTTACTCTCTTTCAGCCATATACGGTCATTTGCCTACACCCTTGGACAGACAGTACAAAGTCCTTGCTTGAAACTTCTTGTGCACGCAAGTGTTTATCCAACAGGGATGATTTGGCTTAAAAAATCCCATCTAGGAAACTTATTCTCTCATGAATCCGCTCCGCTCTCATCAAGCAGCTCCATTTAGAGAAAAATACGAGATATGAATATGGAAGACTACAAGCATGAGATACACTTTGCATTTGGCATTTCTTTTGAATGTTGTGTTGCTTTCCCCATAGCAGCCTAGTTCCTAAGGTCACATCCAGTCTCCAGCAGCTTTACGAAGTCATGGAGGTGCCAATTTTGTTCTTCATGGTCTCAGAGCTATATGTAGGCAATCTTTCTCCTTGGTTATCTTTTTCCTCCTCAGGGTCAGTGGTAATAACTTGCCTCTATGTTAGATTGCTCAGCCCCAGTGACTGCTAGCTCTTGCCTTCCCTCTGTTCAGTCTTCCCTCTTTCTCTTTCTCTTCCTCTTTCTCTTTCTCTCCATCTTTCTCTCTCTCTCCAGAGTGTTCAGGACTTTGATTAAAGGTCTAAATCAGGGAGAGCTAGATCTAGGAGCTTCATGTATTATGTGGGTGAAATGTTTCTGAAGCTTTTCTATTGTAACCACTTTCTTCCAGACAACTTTACTAGCCACAATCCTGTTCTGTCTCTCTCTCTTTCTCTCGCTCTCCCATTCCTTTCCCCTAGCTTTGTCTCTCCTGGCATTGTATGCCTTTGACTTCTGTTTGAAAGCCTCTGAAGTCTGGCTGAATTGACCACACTTGTTGAAGAAATCATTGCTTCAGTCAAAAGAAGAAGAACCTGTACTGAAGTGAGACGCATCACTGGGGAGCACCTCTGTTATGTCCTTGAAAATATTGTCTGACTTCCCATTGCAAAAAGCATCACCTAATGTTATGGTACAGAGCTGTGAAAAAGGCCCTTAGTAAACAGATGGCTTAGGATATATTCTGACCGAAGATAATTGCCCCCCCCCCAACCCCCCGCAGCCCAGCAAAGTATGAAGTAAACATCCTTGAAATTACAAGGAGGCTAATTATGTGAACGGAACAGATATGTGGCCAGTAGGGCATCTAATGGGTCTCCCGATGTGTACAGCAAAATGAAGAATGTGCTGCCTTTAAATCTGGAGAATCTTATCTGGACTTAAGACAAGGAGCAGGCAGCCAAAAATACCTGTAACACCTGGAGCTAGACAGAGAGAGAGAGAGAGAGAGAGAAAGAGAGAGAGAAAGAGAGAGAGAGAGTGGGTGAAATGTGTGTGGGTGAAATGAATTCAAATTATTTGTTCATATTACAAATACAGTGTAAAGTCATCTAGTTTACTAAGTTATTGCATAAACCACGTCTGCCAGTGTGGATTGTACAAGCAGTGTATAAACAACCGAAGAGTTAATCTAACACTGGCAATACCATTATTCAAAAAGCATTTCTAAGATAATAATTCATAGTTTTGACTTTTCATGACATCTATACATGATACATTTTAAGTTTATGAATGAGGGAATTATAATTTTTGTTCTAGTCTGATACACTGATATAATAAGCCTTTTTTTCTCACAGCACATCTTATCTTTTCAGGCAAGTTACCAGGATGTTGCACAGTGCTTTGGAGATGCTGCCAGTTGAACTAAGCCTAGAGAAAACTGCCCTTGTGCTTTGTATCATATTGATGTATGAATTTTTATACTTGTATTTATGTTGTATTTGTATTTATAAAATAGAGGCCAACAGAACTGTGCAATATTTTGAAGGATGGTGTACAATTCAAACATTTTTATATGAGTGTTGGTATTGCTGGTTCATTCCAGAATTGGAGGACAATTTAGGCATCAAAACCTCTGAAAAACTGACCCTTTATCATTTTCTCTTATGTATTTAAAACAGGTAATAAACCATCAAATGATTTGATTTGTCCAGCTCAGGCATCAAAGGTACGCTTTTTATGAGACGTTTTATTTGTTTATTTGCTGTGTGCTAATATGTTTTCCTTTTCTTTTTTTTTTTTTTTTTGCTAATTTTAGTATTTATTTTCATTTAATCATTCAAACTATTATAAGGAGAATAGGTTAAACCCTCATGAGCTGAGAAAATTATTTAAGATTATTTTAATGAAAATGATATGGTAACATATGATAACATTGTGATGGACTGGCAACCTGTTCAGGGTCTTTCCCTGCCTTTCACCCAATGAGTGATAGGATAGGCTCCAGCAACCCGCAACCCTAATTAGGATAAGTGGCTTTGAAAATGAATGAATGAATGAATGAATGAATGAATGAATGAAATGGTAACAGGGTTGAAATTACAGTAACAGGGTTGCACAAAGTAAAAGGGTTGAATGGATACATTACTTTTGATTGTAGATCGTGACTTAGATGTAACAAATAAATACTGAGGACCACAGGAATGTTCTTTAATAATATTTTATATATCGTTTCAATGAAGGATCAACAGGACTGCAAGGGTAACAGTAACAGGGTTGCAAGTTAAAGTTAAAGTAACAGGGTTGCAAATCCATGCTAATGTTATTTTTTTCTCAGGAAGAGATGCTAGCTGTGGAATGTAACATTACTGTCAAAGTAAAGGACAAACTTAGTTATATAAATAAAGAAAGACAACTTTTAAATTCATTTGTCTTATTCTGATAATTTGAGTAACAGGGTTGCGTTGGTTAGAGTGACACATTCAGTCAAGGCTGAAAAGATTGGAAAAATATGAAAAATAGAAGAGAGGACTTACCTTTGGTCTAACCATGGTGTTAGCAAATGGCTTGATGATGACGTTGCCTCTGTGTCATGTGACTCACTGTTTTTTCTCCTCCTCTGCCAGGCTAAACAGGTTTCGGTGACAGGGTTGCGCACATGTTGTGGGACACAACTTTAGTACATAATTACTATTATTTAAAATATGTTGATAATTAAACAAACTGTTTTAGCAATTACAAGAGTTGGTCATCAAGAAGGTGGGACAAGAGAAAAATGCCAATTAAGGGGGTGCTTGAGAGCGCATGTTTTAGTATTTTGTGCATGGGTGATTTGAAATTTCATGGGTGGGACAGAAAATGTCCTCCAGTTCTGTAGTGTCCCTGCCATATGCAAGTATGTATATTGATGCTTACCTGAGCACATGGTTGGACAGATGTAAGATCTACCTGAGATTTTGTTAGAGTAACTAGCGGCCCAAAATCCAGTCGTACTGCTCTGAACAGCAGTTCACATATTTAGTAATAAAGGAAGTAATCTGACTTGGAAAAGTAAATAGAAAGCAAGAGCTTGAGGCGCTGTAAGATCAAAGCAAGCAAAAGAATTTTATATATATGTGCACCAGGGTTTCCGTTAGCCAGTAGTTATGGTTTTACGGTTTTAATCATCGCTTTTGCCTGGTAAAATTGATAGAAAACCGATAAATTAAAAACTTGCTGGTCAAAATGTCCAGTAGTAATGCTCATACAAATTGACAAATTGAGAGTGACGTGGCTTATGCGCATTGTAAACTGCAAAGACACATTGGACCCATATTTCAAGTCAGCAGCAGAGAACTCTGCCACAGTGAAAAAAAAGGAGAAAATAAAATGTTACCTGGTATCCTATAAGCTACATATGATGACATGTAGCGTAGCATTTTTTTTTTTAAACAGGCTACAGATGTTACAAATTACAAATGTAATAGCCTACATTTTAGTGGCTATTGTTGAGGTTTTGCATGACTGTTCGTTTTGCTTAATCGTTACTGTTCATTAAATAGTCAAACTGATTAGAGGTCGTTGTCACTCTTTCGTCAAACTGGGTGTAAATTATATTTGTGTTTGTAACATAGACTGTTATTGAAACATGACCGGTAAGTTTCAGATTTGTCCAGTAAAATAAATCCTTTCCGGACACTGGACTGGCAAGAAAAAAAGGAAAAAATCCTAGCAGAAACGGAACCCTCTCTCTCTCTCTCTCTCTCTCTCTCTCTCTCTCTATATATATATATATATATATATTAGGGATGTCCCGATCAAGGTTTTTTGTCCCCGATCCCGATCCGAGTCATTTAAAATTGAGTATCTGCCGATACCAAGTCCTGATCCGATACTTGTATTTTCCTAGGTTGCACTGTGCACATGTCAAGTACATTAAAGTTATTAAAACCACTTCAACGTATACGCTTGACAACTGAATAGCTAATGCATTAAGAAAAAACTTGCCTGCGGCCAAGTTTTTTTTTTTTTTTATTTTACAAAATAACAACGTAAACCCTCTTGTAAAGCTCCGGTAGAGCAGTGTCTGAAATGTAGTGTTGAGAGGGTAAGGTGTACTGTGGGAGTTGTACCGGCAAATATACATAAGCGTTCGATTTTATTCAATCTTACAACAATTCAAGTGGTAAATTGGCTAACTGACAGTTACGTTGATACTTTGTGGTCGTTAGTTTAGGCATACATCACATACATTTATGTGATACATCACATACATTACATACAGCTAAAGTGTTTGGTGTTTCAATTTTGAAATGATACCTTATTTGTTATTAGTGGCCTTGAGGATTAATGTTGTCGGAGTATGCTGACCTAAAAACATTTAAAAGCTAAAAGAAAACCTGTTTGCCTCAATTTGCCGATTTGAACGCACCTCTGTATTCGCTACCACGTGGGCCGGTCATCCAAAGCGATCAATTCTGTTACCCTCTCTGTAATCTTTTTGGCCTTGTTCCTGTCTCGAGGAAATTTCTCTCTCCTTTTAAAAGTATATCCTCCAATTTGTGTCGCTTCGGAGCAGCCTTTACCTGTGTTACCTGAGTGAACTCACTGTATTCCGCTGAGTGTTTATTTTTTAGGTGCTGTATTAAAGTGGTAGTAGCCTACTGAACGCAGCTCTGTGTTACTACTGCCTAGCAAAATGGTTGCATTGCAAACATTACAAGTGGCTGTTGGACTGCTTTTGTTTCCCAATTTAAAACATATCCACACTGCAGACATTTTTGCCACATCCTGCTACAAATTATGCTATCCGTTTATGACACCTGTATGACAGCTGACGTAAAACAAAGGATCGGGCTTAGGGTCGTGCTCAGTAAAGCCGATTCCAATCAGTTAAAAAATGCTTTGATCGGCCCCGATACCGATCTCTGAGATCAGATCGGGATTTCCCTAATATATACATATATATATATATATATGTGTGTGTGTGTGTGTGTGTGTGTGTGTGTGTGTGTGTGTATACGAGCAGTGTGTATATACGAGCAATTAAGTTAGGGGTACAAATATAAATCTTCAAAGCTCAGAAACTTGTTACTAATGAAGTAGGCAACATCTCTCACACTGTTCCAAATCTGGTATCTGAACTTTTTTTTTTTTTTTGTTTAAAGATATTTTACTCTTTGCTCAATGTTTTATATAACATCCTTTTATATAACGCTGCTTTTTATGTTTTTTTAAAAACTTATTTATTTAATTTTGCCGCTTTTCTACTCTAATCCCTCAGGCATAGATATTTCTTACAACAAAAGCATCTCTTCTCTCTCAGGTGTCCATCTTTGTATTTGAGAGTTGAGGGATAGGGGGAATATATGCTCCAAGATGACAAGTCTTGAAGAGTATGTTTTCCTGAAGCTATGCATTATTAAACATGCGTCAGTCCCCAGGGCTGGTTGGGAGTAACGTGGAAACCCCCCAGACACTCAGTGTCCAGTGTGGCACATCAACATTCAAACACTTCCATGGAGCAAAGAGGATTTATGCACAACATTTTTATTCAGACGCCCGTGCAGCTCGATTCTAAAACAGCTGCACTAACTAGGCTGGAGCCTAGACCATACACCCTAGGAGAAAACAGTTTTCTATACCTGGCTCCTGCTCCAAGGCCGTGAAGTTTTTGAGTGTGCTTATGAAACGTGGCCTTGTAAGCCTTCAGCAAAACACAAATGCTCATGTGTGCACATGCACACCCCCCCCCCCCCCCCCACACACACACACAAACACACACACACACACACACACACACACATACACAGAAAAGCACACACACTCTCTCTCTTTCTTTCCTTTTCCATGCCTCTCACCATAGATTTAGCGTTTCCTTATCCAAAAGATGTTACTTTCTGCACTGGTCCTTTGTATCGTCAGGGGTGTACGAATGAGAGGATTGTGGATAGCTCACAAACAGAGAACAGAAGAATGCATTGTGTGGTTTTGTAAACAGTACATTGTTAAATTAACTGAGTACAAGCAGGTCGTTGCACTGAGGTAGTGTGAGACAATGAAAACTCTCAGACTTACTGGTCAGCACTGATGAGGTTCCTTTCTCAGATCTACAGTGTGCACACCTCTTCTCCATCATTCTTTTTCTCCATATAATGACATATATACTATAGACCCAATTTGGTAAATTAAAACAAAATGCTAAAGAGTGGATGTCAGAAATATTATTAAACCGTTCAAATGTACGAATGTTTTTCTGAATGTTGTCAAGGTAAAACTTCAAGTGTCCAGTGACATGTCAGACTAACACAGAGTATGTTTCAGGCAAACCTACTGTGCGGGGTGTATGGAAGTGGCACCCTTTCTGCACTGCCCCTCCCCCATACGTCTGCTAGAGGGGGTGCTGCACGTGCTGCAAGACTTAATAGCTTAATTCATTGGAGGACATAGCTCCTCCAAATGAGAAGCTGGCAACATTTGGCAGATGTCACATTATTGCATAGCATGGAAGCGAATATAAATCATATGGAAATATAACACCATAATATTATTATGTAGATGTTCATCTGTAAACCATGTTTAGGACAGGTAACATCTCAATCCATGAATGCAGGGATTTGAATGTGGAACCATATGTATTTCTACAACATATTTTAACCCTTTCCATCTGACTTACTATTAAAACTGACACCAGTTTAACCTTATTGACCTGTTCTGTTTTCTCTCAAATGGGCGAATCAATGTTGGGGATGTTTCCAACAGCCCTGTGAGATTAATCCAATGTCAGTTTTGGCTAAGGTTAAATTCTCAAACTTGACAGCATAAATCGATCAAACCGAAAATGGAGGACATTGAAACGCTATTGACAATAAATTGTGTGCGTGTGTGTTGTCCTTGAATGAACTTATGCTTAAGTTCATAATCATGAAATGGCACAGTAGCAGCTATCCAAGTGAAATGAACAATTTTAAAAAATGTACGATAATGTTTGTGCACTCGGTGGTAAAATTACACAGAGGACTGATGCACAATTTCATAGGTCCAACATTTTCTTTACCCCATGGTATCAAACTCAACTTTAAACAAGACAGTTACGTTTCAGTTAATATTTAGCCCATGTCCGCCATTTATAATGCAGCAATGCGCGTGGTTGTAGGTTTACGGAGGTCTTCGGTTTTAACAACCTCCCCACTGAATTCTGTGCTTGTTTAGTGAAAGAGTGCTGAATTACTTCATCCAGAAATAATTTTTCAGATAATGAACCCAACAATACATAATAAGTAAACAAGACAAGTTGTGGTAAAAAAGAATGCAGTTCATTGTTGCGGTCCCAAAATGATCCTATCTCATTTATTGGCTTACCTAAAGGGCTTTGAAGACAAGGCCCCTTCAAGAAAAAAAATGAACATGGAGTATTCAGTATTCCCTCACATTGAGCCTCTTTTATTGATGAATGCACTCAGCTCCTCTCCCTTGTCCATGGTCAGAAACGCATGATGAATGCTGAGCATAAACTGCTTTTGTAGCTTCAGAGAAGCATTTCTCATGATTATCTGAATTGATGCTCTCAAACACTTTTTCTTTTTTTTTTTTTTTTTTTTTTTTCATAATCTGAGCAGAGAGCATTGGAAACACAACAACAGATTCTCAGTTGCTCTGTAAAATTTCATTTCCAGCAGTGTTTTTCACCTCTAAATCAGCCTTCAACTCTCTCTCTCTCTCTCTCTCTCTCTCTCTCTCTCTCTCTCTCTGTCTCTGTCTCTCTCTCTCTCTCTCTCTCTCTCTCTTTCTGTCTGTCTGTCTGTCTTTTTGTCTGTCTGTCTCTGTCTCTGTTTCTCTCTTCTCTCTCTCTCTCTCTTTTTCAAACACATACACAAACACACACCTCTGCTAAGATGTAAGCCTACACTGTTTGAGAAGACAAAGGTCAGAGATTTTTAACAATATAACAGAAATCAGTGCATACAAAACATGTCTCTCCGTATAAATGTTAAGACGTCAGGCAGAGCTCAGCAGCAGTATGCAGTGTTTATGGAGGCGCACAAAGGCTTACAAATGAATTATTCTGATTTCTCCCTATCTGCCATACAGACTACAAATAGTAACCTGTTTAACATCAATGATAAAACAGATTGAATTCATTTATTTGCTTATTGCTCCCTTTGATAATATGAATTTTTGGACCAGTGGATCAGAGCTGATGAGAAAGACACTAACTAGTCTGTGATCAACTGGTCGAAATAAAATAGTTAACAATGAAAATGAAATATTAAGAGTAAAGGATGCTGAGGTCTGTTCCCATAATTAGCTGCAGCTGAATTCACATGAAACTAAAGCAGTCCATATGTGTAAAACTGATTAACCAAAGCCATATGTTTGAACTGAGGTGGGGCAGTGTTATCTACAGATGGACATGATAATCACTATGGGCAGTAATCATTTTACAGCTCTATTCATTTTCTCGGAGGATATTCTTACCACTTTCCCACAGCGCCATACAATGCCATGCCTCTCACTATGTGTAGAGTCTTCTGAGCCCTGTCACTAATTGAGAAAATGGGCTTGCGGTTTTTGTGATATAAACTGAGTGTGCAGCCATTGGGTTGGAGCCACAGAGGCTGCTGGCATGAAACAGAGAGGTATGTTTCTGAGGATGCTCCGCCTTTGTCTCTATGGTACTTCTCTGAGAGAGCTCTAATGTTTTTCCTTTATTGGTTGGACACTGTTGAGTTCAGGGCAGGTGGTTCATTGAAGATAGATGTGTTCGTGTTTGTGTGTGTGTGTGTGTGTGTGTGTGTGTGTGTGTGTGTGTGAGTGTGTGTGTGCGCATACGCCTGTTTGTTTGTGTGTGTGCCTGCATGAGTGAGTGAGTGAGTGAGTGTTCCTGTATAAGAGTATGCAACCTGCTTCTGGAGAGGGGATGTCTTGTGCTGTTGTACAATTAAATGTCAATCAATAGTCGGCTTTTCTCCATCACTCTGAATTAGATGTTATGAAAAGCTGCAGTAATAGACAGAGATGTTGTTCCTGATTGAAAGGAGAGCTTAGGGGCCTTTTGAATGCGTCCTGCATCCTGCCCCCCCCCCTTTCTCTCTCTCTCTCTCTCTTGCTCTGTGTGTGTGTGTGTGTGTGTGTGTGTGGATCAGCATGTGTTTGTACATACATACGTGCATGCACGTGTGTGTAAATAAGACCAGCTGGAACTCTGCATTTTCTCGCTGTTGTTTATTCCCCCTTTAGGCCCTTGAATGTGCTGTTTGTTTGTTTTTTGTCAACGTCACTTTTGCTAATATGAAAAAATGAAGTCTTATAGACTTATTTATTTCACAGCTTTATACTGTACGAAAAACAAAATATTTAATCCAACTGTGGATGAGTATTTTGAGTGAAGACTGAAGAAAGTGTATGCACCCTGTAGACAGTGTAGGCTTGAACTTGCGTATTTTATTGTTGAATAATTAATCAGATACTGTATCTACTGTGTCTTTGGCACAGTGTAATTCATGGAGCCATTAAAAATAGATTTGTAGATTGTGGCCTTCATGACAAATTTTCTTTCTGTCTCTCTCTAGGCATGTCTAGTGATAGCGATGCCCATCTGGCACAAAGGGATTGGAGTTTGCACTGTGAGAGTGAACGATTGACACCTTGAGTGGCAGAAATGGCTTGTCTGGCAGCACCGAACCTGAGGCAGGACTCCGCTGAGTTCTGTGTCACGCTCGTAACCGGCCGATCTCTCCCCTTCAACCTTTCATTTTTTTATCAGTCAGGTGCAAAATGCATCACCACATCTTCATCTTCACGTGAACAAAGTGCTGCATAAATCAGCGTGGGTGGATTTGCGGTGGGACCTGAGGAGGGCGAAGACTGTTAAAGCTGAGAGAATCTCACAGCGTCGTGTTGGAAGGCCTCCTGTTGTATATGAAGAGCAAAAATGTCAGTCTTCGCGTCTGTTTGTGTTGCTAAAACTCAGCAATTTCGTTTGTGATTTTAAAAAAAAAAAAAGAAGAAGAAGAAGCCAAATATGCCATTAACATAGAGTCAAAATGAACAGAACCCCTCCTGTTGTTTCTTCATACTGGCCTTTAGATAGTGGAACTTTGGGATTAAAAATACTTCAGAAAATATTTAGAATAGATACAATCCAATTCTGTGTTCTAAGATGACCTGCTTATGAAATTGCTGTAACACAGTTAGCAAAAGCTGAGTTATAACTTTTGACAGCAATTCAGTGGCGCAACGAAAGCTGGTGCTAAAACCTACAGCATTGGTGATCTCTGGTGTGCAACCAAGTCAAAGCTCTCCATAGCCTTCACAGGCTGCATGCCTAATCTCCAGTCGCCACGGTAACAAGAGCAGCTACAGCCAGTTTGAAATGGGTGTGCCGTCCACACATATTAAACAGCCAGTAAGAGGTGGTTTTGATTGAAAGCTGTCTCTGGGGTTTAGGAAAACCAGCAAAATTCTGTTCACTAGGTTTCCTTTGACAGCATTATAATCATTTTTTGTGGATAGAAAAACCCACAGAACTTCTTTTTAAAATCCTCAACAGTCTGCTTCTCTCTCTCTCTCTCTTTTTTTTTTTCCTTTTTCTTTTTTGTTTAGGCCATTGACATTTCCTTAAAAACACCTGTTCGCTATGGGCCTGTTTTATTCATGTGCTCTTTTCTTCGGCACTTTTTGAAGTTGGGGGGTTAGCGCACTGTGGAGCAACTGGTGCATCAGAGCATCCAGGTTTCATCAATATTGCACAGCCCCCAGTCGCCGTGGCCTTGCAGATTGATTCCTCTTTCAAACGCCAAACACGGCTCGACCCCCCGCCACGCCGCTACGTGGGTGGATTAAGAGAACAAATGGGGGGCCTGGTCCATTCTGGTTGAAGAGAAGGGGCCACACTTTTCAATGTCCAGCTTCAAAACTAGTTTTTATATGAGATGGATTTTTACAGTCTCCTCCGGAGGACAAGAGCTCTGCGATTTGACCGAATGTCACGCACCTTTCCCTTTTTTTTTTCTTCCCCCTCTGTCTCTCGCGTAACCCCATTGAGAAGTCATTCTGGCTCTTTCCTTTTCCATACGTAAATGCTTTGATCTCCTCTGTTTGACTGCTTTGGCTACATGCTATAATCAGAGCCTGTAATTCATTCAAATGCTCACCCCGCAAAGGCAAAAAAGACTGTGAACCTAAAAGTACGTCAACGGTCTGCACTCAGCATTGTGCGGCTCTTCAAGGCCAATTCACAGTCTCTTTACAGTCTTATTCCTAAACTATGCTCATACTGTGAAACAGGTAGTTTGGGCTTTCTGTTGGTTTTTTTTCTTTTTTTCTCTCTCTATTGTGCTTAGTTTTTTTCTCCGTCCTGTGTGGTGCAAGTGACAGGTTATAGCCATATGGAATGGCTGTTAAAAAAAAGAATAGCGCTGGTAACTGCTACTTTCTCACTTCTTTTCCACACATGTCGTTTCAATCATTATGCAAGTGCACGCTCAAAATTGTTAAAGTATATACTGCAATATCATAAATTGCAGGTCAAAAGGCTTTACAATCCTAATCAGGGTATCGAGAGCTCTGTAATGATGAAGCTGAACACATATTAAATGTGAATTTCTTGGTTAGACATAAAGAAAAGTGTATCAAATGATGAGCTTTGGTGTGCAACTATACCAGTCAAATTCACAAGTGGTCCAGCTGCCCACACAGGGGCTTAATCTGTTGTCTGTCACCTTGTGAAACATCAGCGTTGGATTGTATTGTTGAAAGAGGATTAGTCTTTTTAAAGAGCAGCAGAAGAAGACAAATACCAAGGCCTCACAGCGAGACCAAGGTTTTCTAAGCTGCCTGAAATGAGCAGTTCTCAGAGACAGACAGACTTGTGTCAAAACTCTTTATTCGTATTGTATTATTTCTTTAGGAGAGAGAGAGAGAGAGAGAGGGAGAGAGAGAGAGAAAGAGAGAGAGAGAGAGAAGAGTGAAGGAAAGATGTGATTTGTTTATTTTTTGTTGTACACCTGTGGGGTAAAAACACACATTAAAATTTAACATCTCCAGTGCAGAAACAAAAGCCCTTTGTAATGTCAGTAATATCTGCTCATAACTCAACCTAAGCTGATTGGTGCTGAAACAGAAAAGTTTACTGAGGCAGAAAAGTTTGTTTCAGTACCAATCAGAGTGCAGTCTCTGATCACTCCATACACTCCAACAAGACCTCTCCGCTCAACCTCCGCTGGGCAGCTGGTGGTCCCCTCACTTCGGGAACCCGGCAGCTGTTCCACTAAGCCATGTCTTTTTTCGGCCCTCGTTCCGCGGTGGTGGAATGACCTTCCTCACCCAATCAGAACTGCGGAATCACTCGCCATCTTCCGCAGGAAACTGAAAACCCACCTTTTCAGAATCCACCTGTCCCCCAAAGCGTAACCTCTCTTTTCTGTTATGTTTTATATTTTATAGTGTACGACGTAAATAAATAAATAAATAAATCCTCTGTACTAACCTTGTCTATGCTGCAGGTTTTGTTTGCAGATTTCTGTTTTATCGTTGCAGGATATACAGGGGTGTGGTATTGAAAACAATTAATTTGCATCCCTACTGCAATCTTTTGCTTATGAGGTAGTTAAACCTGATTGATGCACTAATTGTAAGTCGCTGTGTTTTAAAAGTGTCTGCGAAATACCAAATTGTAATATGTAAACTGAATATAGTTTCCAAGGTTTGACACTTCTCAAAGCGGAAGGGAGCTCTTTCCAGAATTACTTAATTTCTGTTAACATGTACTCTACTATGCCTGAGAACAGTGCTTTGAAACATTCTCATAATTGTCTTTACTTTGATGACTGTGAGCACAACTCTACACACTTAAGCCAAAATCAACCCACAATTTAAACACCCCAGATACTAATACAACAAGTCAAAATGGAATCTAGAACCCCCAACCTATACCAATATTTACCCACAACCCAGTCCACTCCAACTACGGCCCACACAATCCAAAACAACAGCACAAACCTGGAAACTCAACTCACTGCACAATTCATTTGTTGAAATTCATTTTGAAAAGCATATTCTGTCAGGGCTTCACACATTTGAGAATTAAGATCTCTCAAAGTGTAAATTCACAGCTTGTGAACCTTTGTCCATTGAATAAGGTGGTGAGAAGTCTTTAACACCCTTAATTTGCCCAACATCGCGACTTGCTAAACGATGAGATGGCGGTTTGTCCCATTGAATAGCGTTTTTGTGAAGTCAAAGCCAAAATTATGCAGAGACAGATATGTTATCTCTTGCCAGCTGGAGCAGAGGGCCTCACACAGTTGGACTGATTTGTGAGGCCTTTGGACATCTGAGAGGTGGCAATTCTCCACCACTGAAACACTGAAGAGATATCAAACCTGGACGTTGTTAGGCATAGTCTCATGAATGTCTACATCTCAAGAGAGTTAGTAGTTAGTTGGCAGGGGAGTTGAATAGTGTTTTGGGCCTGGTTTACTGCCAGCCTCTTGTTCATATTTTGGTGAGAGACGACCCTTTTCTTAGACGATGTCGTGTTATATTGCGTGTGATTATATTCTTATATGCTGGAGCTGGTAGTTTATACCTCAGTTCTATAACAGTACAAAAGTCTTACTTTCTCTGTCCGTCAGGGGCCAGTCATTGTTCATCAAATATCATAACTGACTGAGCTATGATATTACTCTTAACATTGTGATAGTTGCATTTGTAGTTCAGTTTGAGATATACTTAAGGAAACGTGTCCCACATACTGTTTCAGGTTTCTCGCTTTCACGTGGCTACTAAAGAAGCACCTTATATGAGATGAGCTTTTCGGACAACTTTGCTTTAAAATAATCCATTTTGCCACCTAAGGCACATGTCCTGTTCAGTGAAGTTTGCTTTAAGAGGGATATCACTCTCCAAATGTCGTTTTGTAAGGGGCATCATTTTCTTTTTCAGTGTCAACAACTGATGATTTCTTGGCTTTCATTTACAGTTCAGTGAAGTCAGCATAAAATGTGTTTGGTAGAGTCAAGGGACTTTTTGTATATGTGAATATTTTGGGAAAAATATCTTTCTCTTTTACTCTCTCAAGTTGCCCTTGTGAATGAGGAAAGAACAGAGAAAATATGAGGAATGACAAATATGGTTTTCGCATGTAAATATTGAATGTTCAAATACACACCACCGAGGTTGTTCTATTGCACTATTCAGACGAGCATCTATTCTTTAACTCATTGCAGTTCTTGTCTGGTTCTCCTTTATGTTAATTGCAAAGTAGTCCACTGTGAGTCAGCTGGGAGGGACGTGATGAATGTTTCCTCCTTTCTGACACTGCACATGAAAATAATTTGGTATATTACATATTTAATGGCATGGGCCATTGTTTGACTTAGCTGAGTGCAGCTTCGCTGCATAATTAGATCAACCTCATGCACAGCCTAGTTTAAGGTCACTGTCTACTCATCGTCAGTTTCAAGATACCTGCCTTTGACTGTTCTCAAAGTGTCTCTAAAACGGAGAGTGCACTTATGAACATTTCAGGACTTTTAGTGTCATATTGATTTGAAAGAATGTGACCTCCAGCCGCCGCTTGACTAAATTAAATTTCTGATTAGGCTTGGGCTCAACCTAGTATTAAATGTATGTCCCCTAAACATGACACAGTCAACATAAATTCACAGTTTTAACTCACCATCTATTCATTCACCATATATGCATAACATATTAACTTACCCAACTGAGCAACTACTGGCATAGGCTGCCGTCTGCAAACATGGTTGGAGTTGTTAAGCTGTTTAAACACCTGCATTAGTCATTGCTTTGATCTTTGATGTCACCATGGGAATGACAGTGCTGTGGCTCAGGGAAGGAGGGTTGATAGCAGGTCACAGACACCAGGAGGCTCGGAGACCGACAACACAGCAAACCTGATTACTGGTTCTGATCGCCTTGGCTTGTAATCATTGGGAAATTAGATGTCTCTTCACTTTGCCCCCCCCCCCCCCCCCCCCCCCCAAATCTTGACCCAATACTGTGGACGTCTGAGCAGCGTCCATAAAACTGTCTTTCCTCTTCATTTATCACTAGGTCTCCCATTTGGCATTTGTGTTTTTTTTTTTCATGCCTGATGATCTCTTCATCATTTAATAAAATGTTGTCTTGTGCTTTCTCTCATCATCTCACTCTTTCTTCCACATGCATTCAAAATTAGAAATGCTTCTCATTTATATTAGCCATATAGATGCATGCATACAAATACAGACAGAGACACATTCTGGATAAATTAATCTTAAAAGTTATGTGGGCTTTACCATAAGGTATAAAAATAAAATTTTGCTGTTCCGTCATCGTTAGGGGCAATTACCATCAAGCAGTTGCAGCAGAAATTATGCTACTGGCTGACAACTTGTGATATATGATTGCCTTGGCCATAATCATATGCCACATTATATCTTCCACTCCCCTGTCATAAACGTCATGTGATGCAACAACTTTCAAAGCCACAGAAAAGGTGGGCAAGGCTGTAGTTGCACTTCTAATATTCAAACATTTTCCGATGTTTAGCCCAATTCAGTCTGGCAGAAAGGATAATCAACTCTAAACTGGCAAAATCCAATCAAATAAAGAGGAACAAAGGAAGAGAGAGCGGGTGAAAAAAAAAAAGAAAAGAATATGGTAGTGGGAAAGGTCCATCGCTGATATAACATTTTACAGCTATAAACAAACAAGAAGTGCATACATAGAATAAAGCAATAGACTTCCAGGAGCAGAAAAGCAAATTAGACGTCTGAGTAAAACAGAAAGAGCGCAGAGAGAGGGAGAGGGAGAGAGAGGGAGAGAGAGAGAGAGAGAGAGAGAGACAGAGAGAGAGAAATAAATTCCTCTGATATCTCTCAGTGTTTTATTCTGTTTTGACTGTGTTAGAGTCTATATAATTTCTCATGATTGTACTTTTACTGTGGGCTTTGTGAGCAATATTTGTCAAGTCCTGAAGTTCAATTACACTTCAGCTTTAAATCCATAACTTTTAGTTTTCTACCAAAGCACCTTTATTTCCTCAGTCCCTCCAGATTAAGAGCTTGAAAATGGATTTCACTGGAGTTTTTGATAAATATGAGCCCTCTCAAATGATGATTTGTGTGCTGTAACATCATGAACTGTCAGTCACTCTCCCTAACATTATTTAACTATATTATTTAAAGCAACACTGCATTGCCAAAGTACTAACATTTTGAAATTGTTTAATAGATCAACTGAAACTTTTTTTTCTCCCATAAAACTAAAGAGGAGGTGAGGAAATGAGGACCAACTTTTCTTAACATTCTCTGTAATTGAAATTTTGAGCCATACAGTAGTTCAGTGCCATTGGCAGCAGTCCATTCCCCTTATTAATCAAATTCATTTTGGCTTCAACACCCTCTTTGAAAAAAAAAAAAAAATCAGTTTCCATCTCTGCTAATGACTCACTTTTCAGACCTCTGAAATCCCCTGTCGGAAAACACTTTTAGATCGAGGGAGTGGTGAGAATGGCGTTCGGTTGTGTTTTAATCTTGAGCTATGAAGATCTGTAAACTTCCTTGTTGAGAGCTGAACCCTGTGTTAGATATATATCATCAGAGCTTTATGTGGTATCACAAGCGGACCAGAGCTTTTTTTTTTTTTTTCCTTTTCTTTGAGAAATGTGTGGTGCCAAGAGCTGTGTAATCTGAAACACACACTGTCTTCCCATAGCCTTTCGGCATGGCACACAGAGTTACTAATGTGTCTCGTAACTGTCCCACATTTCGAATGTTACCTTAAAATATCTTTAAGCCGTTGCAGGATGTAAATACCTCTTTATCCAGTCCACTTATTTCTCTATCTCCCTTCCTTCTCTCTTCCTTCTCCTTCCTGTTGTGTTGCATTGCACACCACGCGTCGAACAATTAACGACTTATTTACGAAGAACGCAGCACCATCTTGGTTGTCCTGAAATGCACTGGCATTCATTAATGGAGTCTCTGAACGTGTGCCGAGGAACATCAGTGGGAAACCTCAGCCTTTGTGTTTTGGTAATGAGTGTGTGTACTTTAGAGCTTTGGAGGGTGAAGCAGTGCCCTTTGCACTGCTTACTGATTTCTGCCAGCAGAAAGGTGAAGGGAGGGAAAGAGAGAGATGGAGAGAGAGTGAGAGAGAGAGGGAGGGAGGGGGAGAGAGAGAGAGAGAGAGAGAGAGAGAGAGAGAGAGAGACTAGGAAGACATAGGGGTTTGGACTCCTAAAGTGGAACATAATTTAGCCATCACTTACTGTTTCCAAGCCTTGCATCAATTAGTCTCAATCTGAAACCTGGCAGAGGAGCCTGGTTGAATATTCTACCCCGTGTCCTTATTCAGAGCACTGAGGTGAAACAGACAGCTTAACAACATTCAACACACACACACACACACACACACAGACACAGACACAGACACAGGCAAATAGGTCTTGGCTGTACATCATACACCCCATCATAAACTGCGTTTCCTCCAGTCCACACATACACACATCCAGAAGGAGAGAAATCAAGCTTTAGTGACACCAGTCACTGTCCAACCACTGAAAAGTGCTGGATCAATCTTTATTCTCTTAGTGCCAGGTATGTGACCTTCAGCTATAGATATGTTCTGTTAGGAAAGACAAATTTTCTCTTGGGTTTTACACTGTGTGAAATGGTTTTGAAATTGACGGTACCAGTTTGAACTTGAGATGTTTAAAAGACACACTGGTATACCAAGCCACTGTTCAGCTGTTAGACTAGAGCTCATTGCTCATTCCGCTCCACATTGCCAAAACTCACCAGTGCATCCCTGGACAATCAAAGAATCGCACAGTATAAACCTTAATTTAAAAAAGAACAATGTGGAATGGAGAGTGAAACTGAAACCCAGAAAACTGCCACTTTAAAGCAACAGTCCTTCAGAGTTTTCTTCTCATGACATGGTCTGCCTTTCTATCTTTTACAGGACAGTTGTCTAAAGAACTGCAGCCATACTGCCTGGATTGAAAGAAGATACTCATTTGTCATAGTTGTTAGGGAGCTCTCTGTATTTTGGAATACAATAAAGAATCATAGATACATAAACATATGAATGGTTTGTTACTGTTTTTCATTCATAGCATCTTGTGATACAGTAATTATTTTTTCTCAAAACAGTTCATGTGGTCCTCATTGTATTGTAATACAAAATCTTTCAGGGAAATCCATATTAAATTCTAGCCGTTTTTTTTAACATGAGTACCGTCACAAAGAGTACTTTGAGAGTGACAGAATCCGTTTTATGTTTCTAATTAACTCAAATAATGATCTTAACACCAGAGTGAGCAAAGATTAGTACCGTCAAAAGCAAGTTAATGGCGTCATACAGTTTGCCAGTCTGTAAAATAAAAACAAATAAATATATCTGTCATCATGTGACACTGTATTTAAGGACAGATCAGAGGTCTTTGTAGCCATAGGTCTGAGTGGATTCCAAACTGTAATCTTAAAGTGGTCTGTCTCCATTGGAGTTTGATGATTTAGTTAAAACTTCATTTATTAAATGGAAAACCTTCGTAGAATGCCACTAATAGCTCTTGAAATATCTCTCTGGCTCCTCTCTGAAGTTTCTGGCTCTGCTAATGAAAACTGCCCTCTGAAACCATAGCGGCAATGATTTCAGTGGGCTAGTCTCTGCCCTAAACCATGCACTGTTTCCTAAAGGCAGGGGGAATAAATTAGTGAAGAGAATGTAAATTATGCCTTTAGTTTTTTATGTTTCATGAGGATGAATGCTGTTTACCCTTTCAAACTTTCATTTCAGATGATGAAATTTTACAAAAATAAAATCAGCTTGAGGAAATGGAAACATATTGATTCTTTGGATGCCTTGACCTGGAGAATCACGAACAGAGAAGCATCACACATGTCATTTGTAGCTCTTACTCAGGACTCCTGTGTTCAAAGGTAAATACCTACACAGACTTTATTTTAGAGTGGTTGAGTGGTTTGAGCCTTCAAAACAGTAATCTTGCTGCGTCATACTAATCTTTTTCTAAACCAAACTGAAACGGTTATATTGTTGTTGTTTTTTTCTTACAGAGCGCACTTTTGTTTTCTTACTATGTCACTACTTTCCATTGTTTTGTGCCTTTAATATGGGAAAAGTCAGTAAGCACCGCTATTAAAGTTATAACAGGCTTGTGAAAATGTAGTTTCCAGTATTTCTGTGCTACCTTAAAAACCAATGAGTTGGACAGTTCTGTTTCAGAGCAAAAATAAATTTACTATATAAATGATGTTGTCCACCCAGGAAACACTTCAGTTCTTCTGAATCAGAATGCATATAAGATATGTGTCCTATTTTAGATTACAGATCTGAATTTAGAAATAAACAAGAACAGCTTGTCCATTTCTGCCTGAGAAGGACGTGTCAGCATGAACCAGTGTGTAGATATAAGTCAAGTGAACATCTCTGATGTTTAATGTTTCTCCATGCCAGGTAGGACTCAACATGTGAACAAATGCACATGCCATTTTCATCATTAGTTTCATTTGAACAAATGGAGGAGTACATTCAATTCTATGACAGTGTTCTGTCATTCACATCAACATTCACCCATGAAATAGAATGGAAATTCACAATCTCTGCATGTGAAAAACACTGAGCACTGTTCATGTGACAATGTAATTGCACATTAATCACTCATGGGAAGAATGCTCTGTCAAAGAGAATCATTAAAAGGTTTTACTGCTTTCTAGCACTCATGGAAATTGACAAAACCTGACAATGTGTAAGGAGATGTAATTTGTTTGCCACACATACGGAACTCACAGCTGTGCCATTCAGATTGCTGCCTAGAATGCGGCTGCTTGTTGAACAGAAACTTGTAAGAATTTTAAGAGACAGAAACAAGGAAGGAATTGAAAACTGTCACTTCAAAACTTGAACATTCGAAAGCCGTGTGTGGCATCATATTCAACACTGTTCCCACTTAAAATGATGTGACTAAGTACTTTCTTAAGCATGACTGCAACAGTGGTTCAAAGGTGGTTAGTGGAAAAGGGCTTTTTGTGAGGCTAAGAATTAAAAGCACTGGGGATTTGTTTTTCATTTACATTGTCTCCTTTGGATACTGAACTTTGTTTTTTTCCCATTGGGGGTTAAGAATATTTTTGTCATTTAGGAAATGCTAGGCTCATTTAATGAATAATGGAATAATATCTTAATGCCACATCACCGCAGATGTAATTCAGATTTCATCTGCACCATATGACATCTGCATTTGTGAAATTTCCTAATACCTCATACACAGGAATCAAAATAAATCATCTTGTGCTGATGGCAGATGTGTTTGATTATTAGGGCTGTTTGTAATCTTCACTTAAGCTTTTAATTTATAGTGCAGATCACTATAACAGGACCTGATCACTAGTACAACACATGGACCAAAGTCTCCCTGCCTCTTCATCCATTTCCCTTAATAAAAGAATTCTGAATGCTTATTAAATTGTTCTGGTGAATCCTGTCATGAAGCTCATAATTTCATCAAACCAACTGCTCCTTTTGTGTATGAGACTGAAAAAGAAAGCGAGAGTTCTGGCTAGGTAACCTACTAAAATAGACCAATTCATTGGTATATATGAGCCGAAAGGACTATTTTGGAGCAATTTTTAGTAGTGCACTGGCAATACATGGACAGCAAAGGATAGATCAAGTCATAAATCACTCCGCTGCGTGTTTTTAATGATTTTTATTTGAGAAGAGAACTTGTTCTTTAGTCCCGCAAGGACAAGGTCTATGGAGCGATTAAAAGGCTGTTGTAAATGAGGCAGACCAGAATGATTATTAAATCTCTGCATTTACATTTGGACATACCCTAAGGCTGTTCTTTTAATCTGAGCACAAGTCTGCACGTGAACTGGGCATTTTCGACCAGAATAAATATAGGCTACGCACTCAAGTCTGCAGCAACCACTTGTTAACAAGCTCCTAGTCCAGTGGCGGGCGCGCTTTCTCTTCCAATGACTTCTTCACTAAATCCACGACTGAGCACGACCTGGCGTTTGTGTGCGGGGCCGTAATCTCAGATAAATTATCATGATTTTAATGAATGTAATTAAACTCTGGAAAAGCTTCACTCTCAAGCCGTGCAGTACTCATTTTAACCTACATTCAGTTTAAAATGGTAGCACATGACACTAAACGGAAGTTAAACAGTACTGTAGTATAAGAGATATAGGGGCATATGGATTAATTATATAAAATACGATTACCAAATAAATCGTGTGGGTCATGTTTTCATAAATGACTTAACCGTGTTATCTCTCGTCAATATTAATCCAAAATAGAGATGACTCATGGTCCTGACATGAACATAATGACTAAATGTAAAATACTCTTTAACATGGTGAATGTGATTTGATTTGGGAATCTTACAGATCCTCATAAACAGTAAGATTCAGCTGCACTGTACGTAACCGAGAGAGCTGTCCGATGATCCGTGGTGCTGAAAGGGATCCTGTGCGTAAAATATACTTAGCCGAACAATTAAGGGACATTTCCGTTTTTGTATTCATTTGCAAGAAATATCCTTTAATTGTAAGATTAAGAATATTATGTTATGGTGTCTTCCGCTGGAAATGTCTTCATCTCAGCTGATTGATGCCACACGAAAATATGCAAGAGCTCAGTTAGTTCTAGGCTTTTTTACATCATCGTATGTTATACCCCGGATCTCAGTCCAGATCTTTTGGGATACTCGTTAACAAACATAATCAGTCACAGAATGATGACAAGAACATTTGATTGCTCCAAAACCTGGACCCGTGGGGCGACTGTTTGAACCTTAAGAAAAGTTTGATTCGATCACTCGCTGTGATACTTATTCTGTGACACACCAAGAGCTGTTTATTGTTAACATTTCGTGTGCATTCTAAGTTGACAAATTGCGCAACCTATTGCCCTTTAAGATGGTTAGGCGTGAAGCCTCTCTTGTGGTAACAAGAAAAAACAACTCAGTGTTAAAAAATCATAAACATTCTGTGTAGCTACATAGCTAATGTTGAACATTGTTCGGATTTATCAGAATTTTCTTGATCTGAGCAAAAGTAAGGCGGAAAAGTCAATTTGCAGTCACTCTATCATGAAAACGTCAGCTCTATCGGCACAACCCCACAACCCTATCTCTGTGTCTGGATCGGCTGAGATGAATCCCTCCATCAGCAGTCCTCTCGTTCTTGTCTGCAAAATCATTCATTCAGTAGCAGAAACAACTCAGGGGAAGACATTATGCGTCGCGATTCTGTTTTTCATGCCTTCAGGTAGTCCACACGTTTAGCGATACTTCTCGCTGTGGCTCTCCGTCGCGATGATCCTTCTCTTGCCCTGGGTAGATTCAGTGCGCCGACACTGATAACTCCTTGTCTTTAGCCTACAACTTGTGGAAACAGCTAACTGTGCAGTCCATAACAATAGTCAGAGAGCGTTACCTGGGCGGTATACATGGCAGCAGGCAACAAGACTGTTTATCCTAAACTAGAAAGTTACCCATACATGCTTTGCGCAGAGTAACTTGATCTTCGAGACAAGGGGTCTGCTTTCACGTCAAGATCTGAGCGTGCATGTCTTCCCTCTTTTGTCTTTAAGTTTCCCTGGTTGATGTCTTAGTGCAGTGTCCGCAAAACTGATAGTGTCACCCTCTGGGATATGTTCTGACCGCCGAAACCTCTCTCTGGCTTGTACGAATTCCATCTCTCCCTGCTTTCCGCGGACAGCTTAGCGGGCTAGATAGAAATTCTCTGCAGTCACGTGGTTCGGGCAAATCGAGAGAGCGAGCGAGCAAGCGAGCGCGCGGGGGTGTCCCTCCTCCGCAGTTTGCAGTTTGTTATGTCTCAGACTCCGCGAGCGCTGGAAAGAGCGAGACCTACAGAGAGAGCACCGGATTCTGTGCTTTTCTCGCAAGTGTCGAATATTTCTCTATCTTTTCTCCCTCCGTCCGTTTTCCCCTCCTACTACTTGCTCGTCTTTTTTTCCTTGGGAACTGTTGCCATTTTACTGATCTTGTGCACTTTTATTTTCTCCACTGAATCACTCATATTGAGAACTGCAGTGTCTGTTCCTGAGATTGTATTGTTGCTTACTGGGAATTTACCTAAGTCCGAGGAACCGTGGATGAGCTGCTTTAGCAAAAATCGGAAATGGAATTGCTGATAATATGCCTTTGCTTTGGGATATTGCAATGCAATTCAGTGGGAGCGGACTCCATCATTCACATCGGTAAGAAGCTTTGACAAATAGACACAGCAAATTTGAAAATGGGCTGCTCAAACCTACTGAATGCATATAATACGTGAATGTTCGTTTTGAGCACGAATGGTGTTTAAACACAGGTAACGTCCGGACTGACGGGCTAAAGAGGAATTAGAGCTAATTATTTGAAAAGACTAACCAGAAATGCAGAGAACCATTGTATCGTGGAGAAATTTTCATCGGTCATTGGTTTGAATTCAAATCGAGGAGGTGGTGGTTGCAATAAAGTAGATGTCGATCAAGATGAAAAAATCCCTTTTTTGTTAAACCCAGTTTCAGAGTATCACCAGAAGTCTGACCTCCGTGACAGTCAAATACATGACTGGAAATGTGATTATAGCAACATTAGCTATTCAACATACAGTTGAATTTCAAGTGACCAAAAAAGGCTAACTCATTTGGTGAGCAAAGGCAAACTAAACCAATGTGTGTGGGAGGGCTGGCTTTTCCTTTTCCTCCCCCTCCCATGTATAAGCTTGAACTTTGTATGGAACGTGAGTGAAATCTTAATTAAGGCTTGTGAAACAAATAAACGACACGAGGGACAAGTGCTTATTCTTACGTCTTTGAGACAGAGAATGGCATTTTATAGCGTAGTCTCGGAACACAGCGACAATAAGACATTTCACGAACTTTAAATGGATTTTATACGTTTGGTTCCCTGACATTGGGGCATTTGGGTTCCAGAAAAGGGGGGGGGGGGCGCTTTGGCCGGGAAGTCCAGTCATTATGTGACAAAGACACCTCAAATTAAAACACAGCATTTCCAATCAATCGAAATCGAAACATTAATTCAACCTCACCTTAATCCAAACTCTTTTTGCTTTTATTGATATGACTTCTCTCTCTCTCTTTCACACACACACACACACACACACACACACTTCTATACGTATATATGTACGCACACACACATATGGAATAGATTTACCACTTGAACGTACAATTCCACACCTGCAGTTCACAGGACTGAATCCTTTGTCATATAAGGTCTTAGTTTTTGCACACGCCTAAAAGGCAACGTCTTTAGCTCTCGTCCCACTGGTAGAGAATGTTGCACAGCTGTCAAGTAAAAAATCGGCATCCGTTGGATTTGTGGCATGGACACTTTAGAAGACTGACATGTAGAATTTCATTGAGGAGTAACATATACTGTATCATTCGTATTACTACAATTCTTATAAATTATAAGATATGGCATATGAGGGCTTCTCTCTGTAACTGTAACCATTCCATAAATGTTACTTTTTTTCACAGCTCAGTTACAGGGTCCAATTGAAAACCCCTTTACGTCCCTGGAATAACTACTGTGTCTCATGCCATTTAGAAAAAAACACACACCAAAAACAAACAAACAAACAAACAAAAGAAGAAAAAGAAACAAGACAAAAACAGACCCCTGCATAGTATTGTAGTTTGCCACCTGGCCTAATACTTTCACTGTTGTCTCCATTCTAAAACTGTGCTGCATCATAATAAATTGAATAGTCGGCATTTGGAAACATTAAATGCTCACACCCAACCCCCAACATTCAAAACATTGCCAACACAGTGTCTGCTTCAAACAAGGCTCAAAGCCTCAACAGGAGGTCTAACTTACTGAGGGTTCTTGAAATAAAATATGACAATGCGACATCTACCGCTCCTCAGGAGGCATCTGTCTTGTCTTGTTTATGTCCTTAAGTTATCTGCTTGACCCACCTTGCCACTCTCTCAGTCACTCTGAGACTTAGATTTTAAAGACACAAACTGGAGAAATTGAGCTATGAAGCTGCCACAGTTATTAAGAACTAAATTGATAGGGTGGGGATAATGGTTTTATGATTGCCATGTTAAGTAATATGACTGTATTCATATATTAAGAGTACATGAAGGCAAGTTGGTCAAAATTTGAACGGTTATTTTATAAATTACAAAGTTTTAATGAAACTATCAGTTCATTCAAGTTGGTCTAATACGGCACTCACCATTTTAATGACAATAAGGACAATAAGAAAACAGACTTTTGACAGAAATCTTGGTTAATTGCTAGCCTAGCCTTATTTGTGCTTGCTGCTACCCAATAAAACATCATACAGTTTTCAATGTAGAAGCAAAAACCCACAATCTGATTTTTAAACAGAGGTAATAATTCATTAAGATTGTGGATGACTCATACGCATGCTTTCACCCAGATGCCTCCTCTTTGTGACTCACAGGTGAACACATGAACAAATGTTGTGTGCCACAAACTGTGTCCTCTCCTGTGCCCAATACTTCCACTTTGTCACATCCGCTCATGTTATCAATTTGACCCAAAATTCGCTTTCGGAAGGCAAAAGAAAATAGGGCTGTCCTGTGAATTCAGAGCCCGACAGTAAATGATTTACAGGGCGATGTGGTGATTTAGAGAGGCCCTGGCCATCCAACCTGGTAATTGGAAGGCGAGTTCAGACACTGGGGATCCAGTCTGCCCTCACTGGCAAATAGAATGAGCAGATGCGACACTCCCATTTCTGCTAAATAAGAGGCGCACAACAGTTATACATCAACAAAATTTTACCTGTCTGACTGCCTATTCTCCCGGCCACCTGTACAGCGGACGGATGCCACTGCCTCATTTCGAAACACAAAACGAGTGGTTACATCTTCATCCATGAGGTCATTTCATTTAAAGCATCCCATGTTCCTAATGTTCAAATTGGAAGGAAAACAAATATATATCAATGATTTTTATGCTCATTAAAAAGCCCGTGCACCCAAGATCAGTAAATTTTAAATCTAATATCTGTAGGTATAGAGGTAACAGGTAACCCATAGGACGCATATCAACACAGGTCTTTATAAAAGTTGACAATCAACAAACGAACCAACAAATATACACACAAACATTCTTTTAGAGTTGTTTTCTCCCCTTAGAGTTAAACTGTCTTCAGTAGCTGTCCTCGGTGCTGAAATATATGCACAGTTGGTCTCTGGAAGAAACTCACTCAACCATGCATACTGAAGAATGGTGTTTTTTCAGTGAGACTGATGATGCTCACCCAAAACTGTGAATTTGAACCTAGTAAGCAATAAATTCTCAAGAAAAACAAAACCAACTGTCCTGCAGGGGCCTTTAAAGAAAGTCGGAAGTCGAGCAAGAAGAAATTCCCCGGCTTGCGCTTATTATTTCAGAGACCAAACACACTTATTTAGCAAGAGTTCATCTCAAATTATGTGTTTTTAATGGTGCATTAATTTATAAATGGAATGCGTCTCTCAACAGGTGCCATTTTCGAGGAGAACGCTGTGAGGGATGATGAGGTGTTCCAGATGGCGGTCTCAGACCTCAGCCTCAACGATGACATTTTGCAGAGTGAGAAAATCACCCACTCCATTAAATTTATTGAGCCCAACAACCCTTTTCAAGCAGTCCAAGAGGGTAAGTGATTCATCGTTGAATGCTTCTCGAGTCGATCGTTTCAGCTTTAGCTTAATATTTGGTTGATCTCAGGAAAAATGAACGGTGAGGATTCTTATCAGTACTGCACGTCCATAAGGTCATGGGTTGGATGTCACAGCTGAGGTATTGGTTCAAAATGAATTGCGTTTGGTTTGCAGGTGCATACATTCTTTAAAGCGTAAAATATAACTGTTATGTGAAAATATTTGCGTCTGTCTTTAGACATTTGTTTATATGTTAGGAAATGTGGGAAGGGGTTCAGGTAAGGTATGATGCGTTCACACTTTTTCTTTATACTAAATGTCTCTCCATCCTCCAAACCAGCAGTGTCTTCTATGGACAGAAAGCTAGGTGGAAGTATTGAGTCAAGCTCAGCTCAATAGCAATTTTCCACATAATTGCAGTAGAGTTCAAAGCTGCCTTTTGAAGGCTCCGCTTTCTGAAAGATACACAGAGATAGCAAGGGGTAAGAGTAGGCTTTTTATGTCCTGATCACTCTTAATGATGTCTGGATTGTTGGTAATGACGATCACAGCGCTGTTTCCTGTTATTTTGTCCATTACTGTGGACACAATGATTTTATATATCCCATTATTTGTTCTTGGGTTATTATCATGTCCTTCATAAATAGTAGCAAGTCTCTCAGGGGTTTTAAGAGAGACTATACAGTTCTTTTTTTGAACGACGTGAATTAACAAAGCTGATTCTGCATGCCATGTTGTTATTTGTCTCATTAATCAGTCGCTTTGAAGATAGTTATAGTGCCACAGCTGCCACATAATTATTATAGATAACCTTCTCAACAATGACTTTCGCTTGATTTTTTTTTTTTTTTTTTTTTGCGCTCAAAGGTGGGAATGGTGGAAAAAAAGTTTTAGTGGTGAATAACTTTGTTTACTTCATAATCATTATAGTGAATCTTTTTGCAGAGAACTTTGAGTTCTCTGAATGATAATTGTCATCACTTACACTGAAAACGCTCCCCTTTTCTGATTACCCAAAGAACAGTGGGATTCTTTTATATGTTTGAAAACACTCATAGGGTGTATTGTTGTTTTGGTGACTGGAAACAGTGCAAAAAAAGACTAAATGGGAAACTAATGGGAACAATATCGAACATTATTTATAATGTGTTTTTGAAACAACTTTCAGTCAGCGTATGCAGGAGAATCAGTAACAACAATTAGGACTGTCTCGTCAACAGCCAGACAGTTAATTTCCATCTACTTCTTTTAATGGACAAACCACAATTCCATATAGGTAAATTCAGAAAGTATGCTGCGCATATTAAAAACATATGAAAACAACTAATAGTAAACCCACTGGGAATATATTTTGAGCTTTGATTTTAGAGATTTGGCTCTCAGTTTGTATCAGTTATAAAAAATAAATCTCCTTTGTCCAGCTGGGTTCATGTCCTTGTCATGCAGTGATGCTTTATGGTCTTTTGGAATGTGTAATCATAGTGCAGCATTTGAAATGCAGACTTCTATCTGAATGCTTTAGCTGAATAATGATGCTGAACAGTGTTGACTGATCTTGAGGCTTTTGTTGATTTTTGCGTGGTATCAGATTCCAGGCTGTTGAAAGGACCTTATTTTACTATTGACTGTTATCATGTAACGCTGTTACAGTAGTTGACATTGTTCAAGGTACTTTAAGCCGTAGCTCCGGAGCTATTTTTAACAACAGAGAAAGCTTTGCTATCCTTTAAATATTTGGAGAGAAATAACATGAATCTCTTATAGCACTACAGGCTGTAGTTCCTGCATAGCAACAGTTTTTCATATTGTGACGTCAACTCACTTTGACAGTGATAAGTAACATTTAATAAAACCCTGAAAGATGCCCCCTATGATGTCATGCATGAAGATGAAAAGGAGTTAGTTAAAATAATTCAGTCTTAGAGGTTTCATTATTTTTTTTTTTTAACTCATAATCCCAGTTCACACAGAGCACATTCCCTGATCATGTGGAATGTCCATGAGAATCCATGTGATTTCATGTTGTAACACTGAAGCTGTGAATGTACCCTCGTGGGAATCATTAAAGCGCACATGTAGCACTGTAAAAGCCCAGGCACCATCATGTAATTGAATGAATGCATATAGTTATATCAGTACAGCCTCACTCCTTATGAGATGGTTGTTTTGCATACGAAGTCCATTAGACAGTGTTCACATTCAGAGTTCTTCAGGCACCGTTGTCCTGTTGTGTTCTGCCCCCGTGAAAACCATAGTAGTGTGTGAGAGTAGGGAAGAATAATGAAATATTTTTAAAGCAAATGTAGCGCTACGGTTTGAGAGGGTGAGGTAGTTCTGAAAGGCTCCATTAGGACAGCTGTGTCTACAGAACAATGCACTCAAACACTTAATCTGCCTCCTTCACTCTGCTAGAGATTAATGTGAGGGAAGGCAGGACGTTATACAAACATTAAGTGGATGGTCTATACAAAATCTATTTCAAACATTTTGCCTGTCGAGCAAAGCATATGATCTCCATTTCCCCATCAAATCTGTCCCTTACAGCACAGTCAATAACAATAAGATAACACTGTTGCTAACAACAATGTATAATAGGCCTAACCTTAATATTGGCATGTGTTGTTAATTAGCTGTAAGTGAGAGCATGGGTTTGCTCAACCCCTGATATGATTTGGCAGTAATGCCATTGCGTCTGTATTCACTTTCGGTGATTAGAGGCTTCCTTTTCACTGTGACCTTTCCTTTGCTCTTTTCTGGATGTTAAACCCATTGGCACTTGCTCTCAAAGTTCAGCGTGGTGTAATTAATTTACAGGATGGAAGCACACCTTTTGATAAGCCCCAGAGTTGGGCTTCTTTTGCCTTTTTGCCAGGAAGCGTAGCCATTAAAGTGGCAGAGGTATAAACTACAGCTCTAGCGCTACATTACAGGAGATCTGTTACCTTGTAAATATTAAGCTTTGACATACTTGCTTTGTTTGAAATATAATACGCGAGCACTTCTGTTTCTACAATTTTCAGTGTTTTTTTTTTTGTCTTGTTCTTTTTCTTTTTTTTTGTGATGAATTTATGCCTCCCTTCTCTTTTCTTTTTTGCTTCTCCTTTGGAACAAGGATGATTATCCTCTTATCATGAACAAGTGAGGCAGAACTAAAATTTTAAAAATATATTTTCTGTGTTTCATCTTTGATTTTACATGGAGAGCGTAGATAGGCTTGTAATTTTTTTTTTCATCTAATCAATCTCCTCAACCAGCAAGAGTGATTAGTGCAATTTTTTTTTTTTAGTAGACAGGCTTTGTGAGAGAAGCTGAAAGGCCTGACATACATGCAATAGACATTGTCACTACATATGCAGTTCTTTTTTGTCAGCACCAGAGACAGACATCCATACTGCAGTACTGGAGGACAGATATCTCATGCCTCATGCTAGCCACCCTGCTGTGATAGCCCACGGATATGAAATCAGTTGCAAGGCCCCAGCGATGGAGTTATCTGGAGGCTGTTTAGAGTGATGAGTCATTTAGCCCTGTGTCCATTATGGGACGTGGATGTTGGCATCTGAGAATCAGCCTCTGCCTGTTTTTTCAGTCAGTCAGTTCAAACCGTTTCATGTGCAGAGGCTGGAATGGCTGGAATCTATGCATATGACTGTTCAAACGCAGTGTACTCACACACTTTCCACACACAGAATATGGCTGTGTCAAATTCTGTCTGTGAGCTTCTGCACACTGAATTTGACACACACGGCTCCTACTTTGAGCATCATTATCCTAGACAGACATTCTACTGCATTATATACTGTTGATCACGGACCGCACGCTGTCTGCAAGGTAAGGTTTTCTCACTGCGATGGTAGAATCTAATGAGCAGAATTTACTTTTTCATTCAGGGAGGCATACGTGTTATATCTCCAGTGCTTCTTTGCAGTCTATCTCTAATATTTTTCAATGAAACAGCACTGTACATTTTCCTGAATGCATTTTAATACAAACACATTAGGCTAATTACTTTTTTTCATGCAGACCAGCATTTTGATGCGGTCTGCTTGCCAAATAGCAAACTGTCAGCATAAAAACAATCATTTTTCTCTCCCTGTGCCATGCAATGCTTTCCTGTCTTTAAGCAGAATACATTTTCCCCCTCAGCTCCATTAGCAAAACGGCAACATAATCTGGGTCTCCTGGACAAATATTCTCTAAGGCTACATGTCCATCACTTCCTTATTATGTCTTCACTATCAGAGCCACGCTCACAAACTGAATCATCCTGACTAAGACATGCATAATTAATACATGAATTGTTCTCCCATTTAGCCACTACAAGAACAAAAAAGACACTGTGAGCTTTTTTATTGCCTATTTTCACATTATTATTATACACAAGAACTTTTGAAATTCTGTTCTATCACTAGCGACACACTCGGGTTTCAATAGAAGAATGGTTAGTTGACAAAATTTTGAACCAGAGCAGTGGAGAAGTAGAGAAAAAACACATGAAAGACTTTGTGCTGGTGGTGTGAGGAAGCCCAATTTATCACGACGTGGAACCCCCCCCCCCCGCCCCAAAAAAAAAAACCTTCATCTGTCCCCCTCTTAAGAGCTGTAACCTCAGTGCAACCCTCTGTCGACATCAAATAAGAACAGAGATGCAGAGGCACGGGAATAGGGGCGTCTGCACACTGATCTCTCACTCTCTGGGGATCCAGAAGAGAGGCACTGAGGATCACTCATCTCCAAACCCTGCTGTAGTTTCCCCTCACTGTGCTGGCATTTGTCAGCACTGGCTAGGCTGCATGAAAGACGCCCGTTTTATGCAAGAGGAAACAATTGGAGAACATTAATCACAGCACCCAGCCAGACTGATCCTTCATAGCTGCTGCAATTTAGAAAGAGAGACACATATAGCCTGAGCAGGAATAAACATCCAAAAGTGCAAGCCTAGTTCTATCTGAGAAAGATATACTGCCAGACCGGAAGAACGGCTTCATCCATTAGACCTGCGCTATAAAGTGAATCCCTAGGATAATTAATTTGCCAACTTTTCTGTACGTATACCGGCGTCTGATGCAAGCCCCTGATTAAAATGCGGCGTGCATGCGGAGCAGCTTGATAATGGTCTGCGGAGCGTCCAGGGGTGGCAGCGTGCTGGGGGATGATGGCTTCTCATGTTGCCTGATAAAACTGCCTGTAGGACGCCTGGGAATCAAGCAAGCCTGTTTGAGTGATGGATCCTGCTGCTAAGCCTCCACAGATAAATTAGTGCTGTGCGTGCCAGTGATGTATGCACGACTGACATGTACACATACATAGATCCATACAAAACCATTTGTTCATTTGCTCAACGCTTTTTATCCCTCTCTTTCTTATTTCTCGCTCTCTGTTTTTATCTTTTTTTTTTTTCGTTTTTTTTACGTCGGGCTGTTTTCTGACCTGTACCTGCATTCTCGCTATTTCTTCATTTCTCTGCCTCTCTTGATCTGAGCTGCACTGTTCCTCTGGGTCTGGTTTGCTGTTTTTCAGTGTATATGTGTGTGGCCCCATGTGTCAGATCAGTGGGACCCCTTTTGCAATGCACAAGGGCAGCTGCACACCATGATGCAACATTATGATTAGCACGTGTTGTTCAGGCATTGACAACATTGCAGATATCACTTCATATCATCATCTTTAGCTAAGCAAAGATACACGGCTATCTTCAGAACATATTGTGATTATGGACATGTAGCTATATTCTGGAACTTGGAGGCAGCAGTCCAAGCTGTAGATGCTGTAGTTTTGGTAAAACAAACAAAACCAACCAACAAACAAACAAACAAAAAAACCCCTCAAAGGTTGGATATTCGCTTGTATTTTGCAACATATAATGATGCTTTTAGGAGTTTAGCAGGTCCCAGCACAGCAGGGTCACTATTTTGACATTACGTGTCAGTGACATGGGAGTACACTGTCAGTTTAGCAGTGTCTGTCAGCCTAGAGAGCACCAAAGGGAGCTTGGCTCTTATTGAGTTCTGCTGTCAATGAGACGCACTCTCCACTTATGACTACACACACTTAAATGTCAAGGAGACTTCAACATTTATTGGAATCCTCACAGGCAAAAAGTCATCCTCTGTGTGTAAACAGATTTTCTCAATGGGAATTAATCCACACACCGTCAATACATTCAGCTTTTCTTTGTACAGATTGTATATTGGCCCCAGCTATTTGTCATGGTCATATATTCTATATTATTAATGGTCAAATATTCTATATTATTCTTATCTACGGTTATTTTATTTATTTTATCATGTCTCCTTTCTCCTTTCACTCTCACTTTTACTTCTTCCTAGTGTGCTCTTCTATGTCTCACTCTGATCTCTTTGTTTCATTGCACTGTATCGCCATGTCAAATTCCTGTGTACATTGTTCATTAGGTGAATAAAGTGATTCTAATTCTAATTCTAATCCTAATTCTAATTCTAATTCTAATTCTAATTCTAATACATACCCACCCTTTGTCTTGGCTAAAGTAGGGTGAAATTGGTCATGGGGTTCCTTTTTAACCAGCATTACTGCAAAGTATCTGTAATTAGCAGTTTAACCTCATTAAATCCTTAGCCACTTGTACTACGGGAGGCACACAATTAAAGCTGTTGTCATCCGATCACGTGGTCTTAGACACCAGGAGTTCATGTGTCAAATGACAAACCTAATCCCACAGTTATATGAAGAACTCCCTGCAGCCTATATGGATTTCATAGCTAAATATTGCATGCAGGAGAAGATACATTCTCTCAAATTTACCAGCGGCTATCAATCAGTTTATACATTTGAAATAAACATTCTGCAGAGATCTGTAATATGACACTGATAAAGGTAGGCCTGTACTTGTGACAGATCAGTATATTCCTCAAGGAGTAAAGAGTTACAGTAATAAAAGTGTCAGAAGTCACCACTGTGATCATTTTCCCCTCTCACCAATGTAACATTAGCATATATTTTCTTTATCGCTCATAACTGTCAGTATTTAAATGCATTGATTGACAGTGTTTCAGCAGGAATGCACTGTCAAGAACACAGACTTGTACCAGACATTTTGATCTGGTAATTTTACCTGCTTTATAATTCTCTACTTCAGATTAGTTTAGGGATGGTCTAAGCCAAATATGAGTGAAGGCTCTGGTGCTACTGATACAGACTTAAAACAAATGTGATGTATTTGTTCAGGAGATTGAGTGTGTTTCTTTGGTTACCTTGACCTTATTCAGTATCCATTTCAAGAGAATAACATCATCTAGAAAAATGTCATTACAGTCTGTGAACTGAGGAAATTGGTCAGGTTCTGCTGATGTCTGAGGGAGTACAGAAGGCCACTTTCCAGTCCTGTCTTTTCCCTTTTTCTTTATGTGACGTTAAATCCTCATACATCTGTGATTAATTTCTTTTTTTTTTTTTTAGCATGCTGTGTTAGGACGGTATGGAATTCATATCGATTGTAAAATTGCTGTCACCAGGTTACTTAACCTGCTAAGTGGGGATCTGCACAACCTCTTCATGGGCAGATAGAACAGTCACAGAGAAATGGCTCCAGTGTGAGGTAGCTCAGTGCTACCTACTCATGTTCCCTTTATGGATCAACTTACTCTCCACTTTATAGAGTTTATATTTAACTGCATAATTAGTCACAGCAGAAATGAATCAATTAGGCAACTACCGAGAGCATGCGAACTCTCTCTCTCTCCGTCTTTCTCTCTCTCACACACACACACACACACACACACACACACACGCACACGCACACACACACATGCCAACTGAGGTAAACATGTGAAACAGATAAACACAAAATGCAGGGCATAATTAGAGCAGGTTAAAATATTAAAATCCTGCTGTACATAGAACTCTTTCACACCGTACCCTATCTTGCATGGGTAATCATAGCACTCTGTCGCTCACTTTGGGGGCTTTCTTCTTGTTAACTAATTCTAATTAGGATTGTTAAAACTTAAACATCTTGTACTGGCCTGAACTGCCCTGTATTTGCAACATACCTCGTATGTTAAAAAGTGAGTTTTTTGTTGCTATTATTATTATATCAGTTGATATTATTATATCAATGCTTCTCGCTAGCTTGACCAGACAGAAATAGGAGGTTAGATGAACTGTCATACTGTTTCCTATTGATGAGAATGGTAAAAGCACTTCAAACCAATTACAGTCCTGTTCTGTGGTTAAAAATGCAACTGTAACCCATGTAACAAGCAAAGCAATGGCTTAAATGGTTTTGCTAACAGAGCTGGCCTCTCTAGTATGGTTGAGGGCAAGGGTGAGAACATAATCTACAGTCCCTCGCCCACACTGCTGCCCACTGGGATGGGGCTTAGTGCACTAAAGACAGAAATTGTGGTGAAAAAAGTTCAACATTTTCGTACTACTGACAAGTGCATAGTGGGAGGTGAAATAGACTCTGTGAACCATGGGTGTTGCTTTGTCATGACAGGTCAAAATAGAATGATGGGAGAACGAAAGACTGCTGTATCACTGAGATTCCACCACTGGCCACTTTGAGTCTCTCTCTCTCTCTCTCTCTCTCTCTCTCTCTCTCTCTCTCTCTCTCTCTCTCTATCTCTCTCTCTCCCTCTCTCTCTTCCTCTCTTGCTGAAACAGTCTGCAACTTTCTCATCAGTCACTCTGCCTGTTGGGACTAAGTTTCCTTTGTTGGATGGCTATTTAGTTCTGTCTGATCAATACAGCACTGTAGATGCAAGTGTGTATGTCTAGAAAGAAAAAGGAGCCCTTTCTTGTCCTTAACCTATCTAGGTAAACAAACAAAAAAATGCTGTTTTGCTAGAGGTTGGCATGGTAAAAGCGCTAAGAATATCATGTGAAATTTATTGCTGTTTAGCAGGGAAATGCTTCCAATTATCAGGTACATGGCCTGACTATTAGACTGTGCAATTAAGGCAGGATTGTCTCATCACATTAGTGGGTAGCTATTACAGCCGCCTTGCTTGCTCTTAGAGAGATACAGGCGGAGTGCAGACACTGAGCACAGTGGTTCAGGATTCTAGTGAACCTACCATAAGGCCCACAATGTATAATGAAGGAGCATGGTGTAAAAGGTGGTGCAAGCAGGGCCATTGTGAAGAACATGGCTATCAAAACCTTTTAAGTCACAAGACAATGGTGAATGATTCATGACTGCTTTCTGACTAACAGCAACAGTGTAGCTTGGTGCCATTTGACTGTTCCTCAGAATTTAAAAAAAAAAAAAAAAAAAAATCTTCCTTTCAGCTAACATAGCTCATTTGCATGGTAAAATGACTAATGTTAAGTCACTGCAGACGCTGTCCTTCATTTCTGTAAATAAACATCTCTTGAAACCAACGAACCTGCTATTTAGGTGTACATGTAACAGCGTGGCAAGACCTACTTTCACTCCATTTCACTTGCATTCACCAAATTAGGAGAGTCTGTGTTCAGCTAAGCTTGCATAAATTCTGCCAAACCCCCCACAAAAACAACAAAAAACCCCAACAACAACAACAACCAAAAAACAATGTTGACTAGTGCTTTTTTCCTTCCTTCTTGGCCTTGAATTTCTTTGTGCTGATCATTTTAGTATGTCCTATTCCTGCACATGAGTTTATACACAACATTTATGTTAATTAAGACATCAAAAATTGGCTGAGGTTGATATTGACTGTTTTTAATTTTTTTTTTGGTAGACTAATTCAGTTTGATTTATGGTTCTAAAAATAATAAACCCTTGGCTGAAATAGCCCTGTATGAGATGTAAGAGAAATATTTCTAACTGCAATACTCTTACTTACCCCTGGCAGACTATTTGCGCCATCAGGGGTACAAGTCATGCACTGTAAAACAGTATGTTGCATTTTGTCAGAGACACCACGCAATGTTTCCAAATGAAACCTTTCTCTGAAATAAATTCTTGATGCCTGTGCAGTCAGACTGTGACACTTGAAGGTGAAAAGCATGCATTATTATGACATTGTTAGTCAGAACATACTATCCTGCAACAGACATACCATCTGATCTATGCTGAAAACAAGAAAAGAAAGAAAACATAGAAAAGGGTTTACTGTTGCATTCTGTCAATTAAAGACTAAGCCTATGAGAGCTGACATAATACATGATGTATGGAGTGGGTGTATGTAATTATTATTTAAAATGGAGGATGTTGACATATTCCTTTGTGAATTACCTTCAGTAATTACAATGTGAATTTATAAAGAGAGATTACTAATCACAGTCTGGGCAGTCGTTTAGTGCTGAGAACCTGGCCCATGAATGGTGACTTACCATGATGTGCCGAAACACTGTCGAAGACAGATAGACACAGACAATAAGTCTACGTGTTATCAGTAGTAATAAATGTCAGATAAAATGAATGGAAAGGTTTTTGAGAGGGAAGGATTGAAAATCAGCACATTTTTACCTCCTCGGGGGCATGTTGTGGTATGCAATCTGTGACCCTCAGCAGTAATCTGGCCTTGTTATGCTTTAATATTATATGATACATGCATGACATATATCAAAGGCATTACAGCTATATATGATGCATTCAGCTTTGTCAAATATTTTTGATGTTGGATGACGTGGGACTGGTCGAGGCACATTATTAAGCAGTTTTTATAGTGCAATATGAATTTTTTATACGTCCACCACGGTCAGTTTATGCGGGTCTTCAGCATGTATTATACATGCTATGACCATTGTTGAAACTGTTTTACATCAATTATTAAACCCTTAATGTTACTAAAAATTCTGCATTATTGGTCTTCAATGATTCAGTGCTACTGAACGTTCCACGAGAGGAAAGTGAAGAATTTTGGAAAATATTCAGCACTGGAAACAGGATGTTTTTTTTTTTCCCAGAAAGGCTTCCACTGAGTGACTGCCTCTAGCCCAAAAGAATAAAATGAGTTGGCATTGTAATTTAAAGGCATTTTTCACTAGTTGTCAGTTGAGGCCATATAAGTGGCAGAGCAAACAGAGGAGTTCTTCAGCTAGTGTCTTTGGTGTGACAGCAAATGGTGGGGAGCCCTGGGTAAAAAGGGGCTTTGCTGAAAGCGTGAGGACGCCATCTCTACTGATCCACATGGCTACACTGCATGACATAACCCTGCAAAGATGAACCTCCTTGAACCTGAAATGGCCTATTGCCGAGCAGAAAAAATAAGTGGAAAAAAAACGAATGATCATTTTACTTCTATTTAACTTATTCTACAGGGTTTTTTTTTTTTGCCTTCCTCTCGTTCTTCCACCCCTCTGTCGTGCCAAAATCATTTTGTGGTTTACCCCTCTCTGTTCATATTAAAAGTAAATGAGAAAATGACATGAACTAGAAAGCTATATGAACTAAGGCACTAAGCCGTAGCAAAACACAGCAATTTCGCCACTAATCCTCAAAAGTTCTTTGTGCCTTAAAGGCTGGGTAGAATCTGTATCTTTAAAGTCCTAATCCAGTGGATTTGTGTTCACTGTCCTTTGTGGGACAAATAGGATTTACTTTTTTCAATGTCATAACAATGGGGGAAATGAACTGAATAATGATTTTGAGGTCACATATTTATTACTGTCCTGAAATCAAGATATCTCTGAGTAACTACTGAAAAAGCTGAAGCTTAGGACAAAATGTTATTCAGTATGTCCCCGATCCCAGTTTGACTTTATGGTTGTTTGACTTCACTCCGCTCCTACAAGTAACAGTCAGTCAGTGCATACTGAATCTTGGATATTTATGTCTCTGTAAATAACGGCAGAATATATAGACTGTACTTACTCCGGGTTCATATTGTCATGTTGATTGCATTAACTTACTGAACTTCTGTACGTTTTTTCTATTCAGATTCTGGCTCATATTGTATCATTTCATAGACTCAGAGTTCAGAAATAAAACAGTAGCACAGAAATAAAATAAAGTTGATTGTATTAGCATGGATTTGTTTGTAGAGATACAGGATAGGATAGGATAGGATAGGATAGGATAGGATAGGCTGAGATAGGATAGGAAAAGACAGGATAGGACAGGATAGGGTAGGATAGGACAGGCTGAGATAGGATAGGAAAAGACAGGATAGGATAGGAAAAGACAGAATAGGATAGGATAGAATAGAATAGAATGGGATAGGGGAGGATAGGACAGGTTAGGGTACTGTAGGATAGGGTGGAGCATAATACCATTAATAACATGATAGCATTAATTCCGATGATATAGGATAGGATAGGATTCTATATAATAGGATAGCATTGCATAAGATAGGATTGGGTAGATTAAAATAGGACAGAATAAGATAGGATAGGTTAGGATAGGATAGGATAGGATAGGATGGGAAATTTCTCTCACTCTCTCTCATGTACTGGTGTTTCCTTGTAGGTGACTACAGGCATTAATTTTCAATGAGGGGTGCGCGCGCGTCCGTGTGTGTGTTTGTGTTTGTGTGTGTGTGTGTTTGTGTGTGTGTGTGTGTGTTTGTTTGCTTGTTTGTGTGCAGAGAGCATCTAGTTTGTCTGCTCGGGTCTATGGATGGTTGATATGGCAACAGCTCCTGCCGGGTTGGATCAGTGTGATCTCCACCTGTTGCGTAAATACTGCTCTGCATGTACTGAAACCTGTCTATCCCACTGATAAGACAGGGAGGGCGGGGTGTCAAGCTCAAGTCAGAGGCATCACACAGACAGTGAAGATGCAAGAAGAGCCAGAGGGAGGAGTGTGAAAGGTCAGAGGAGAGCAGAATAATATTTGTGGTTAGAGGGAAGGAGCAGAGACAGAGACCAAGAGAGAGTGTGAGTGAGAGAGAGAGAGAGAGAGAGAGAGAGAGAGAGAGAGAGAGAGAGAGAACTCTACTGTAGAACCAAAAAAAAAAAGGTGGACAATGCACATCATTGGTCAAAATGAACAGAAAATATTAAGTTATTTATGAGGACAATCAACCACAGAACAGAGCCAGTGCTATTTACACCACTAACACAATAACAAATATTTATAGCTTCTGATGAGTCTTTTAAAGGTTCTTATTGCTTCATCAAGATGCTTGGCTATAGCTTTTGTAAAAGTATCAATTCAAAATTTGTTATGTTGTAGAAGCATGTTATCATTTCTACATAGTCACTCTAGTATAATGTGTGCATCAATGTGAGGCTGGAAAACTATGTTCTGCAGTAAGGCTAGCACCACATTTTCCACATGGCCATGATATCAGTAATGGCCTGGTCATGATTTCAAAGAAAAAGAAAAAAAAAGTAAGAAAGAGAGATGAAACTGTTTGGAAGATCCAGGAATTTAGAACCTGAGAAGAACTGCTTGGTATTAGGACAGAGAGATTTTTGGTCTTAGATGGGTCTACTGTTGGAAACTGAGATCAAAGAAGAATTTGTCTGTTTAAGTGAAAACCACTGGTCTTCCTGAAGGCAGTTGTATAGAAGACCTTGAGTCTGACATAATTTTCCAACTGTAGAGGCTTGTAGGTGTTGTCATCTATAAACCTTGGCATCACAATCTGTATCCTGCTACAAAACTCTCAGATGGTAGCTATGGTCAGAGCTAGACAGGTAGAGGCAACCCCCCTAGTTACATCGTATACAAATTTAGAGGGTTTGTATAAATGACTTAAGACACCTTTAGAATTCATTTCATTCTTGCAATGCATATTCTATTTTTTAACATCAGTTCTATGTTACACTGACACAAAATATGCCTTTAAGGGATACATTGTTCAGTGCGTTCTTGTAGAAAGGTGTCATATCATGCAAATGGTTTAGGGTCTGGATATGAATAATTTTCGGGTCAGGCTTGACATTTGAAGTATCGTCTTTGGTTGGAAACTGGAGTCTTTTAGGTACAATCACTATTGTTGACTAAGCTGACGGCAGCCACGAGTTTAACATCCAAACTTATGTTCTACTGGGTTGCGTTTATTAATACAGTATGGACGATTGATTGTTTTTCCAGCTATTATTGCAGGCATCACATATGGTAAGCCAAGTAGCCAGTTTGATCTGGGGTGTGGGGTCTCTAAACCCTTCTGATTTTTTAGAGGAAGAGATCAGATGGATCAGGTGGGTGTTCAATCCTGGTCTCTCCTCTGTGGCTGTGAAAATCTGATTCTTTTGTTTGGAGTGGCAGGAGAGTGGTCAGTGTAACATCTTTCTCTCATCCCTCCGTATGATAGTGGTGGCAAAGGCTTTTCTATCATCCATCTCACTTTTAGATGCATTAGACTGGAATTTACTACACTTGGAAAAGCATCAGCATTCTGAGAAGTCTCTTTCAACATCCTTTGAGCTTCAGCAGCTATGACAACTTTGGCCACATCTTTTCGAAGGCCTTTTGTTGGTAACCAGTGTAGCATTTTTCATAAATGAGTAGTGGGCAGTGCAAACAGAAAGTGGAGCGTATCCTACTATTACAAAAAAAAGGATTAACCTTAATACCCTGTGAAAACATAGCATGCCATTTTAACAAAACCTGAGATGAGAACTCTTCAGAAAGTAAACAAACTACCTCTAACCGGTGTGTGACCATTCAGCCTGTAATCCACTCAAGAGTCGGACATTGAGCCAGCTAGAGCATACCGTTTAGACAGAGCTACAAGACAAAGTGAAATCTCGCTTCTCTGCAACACCATGTCACCACACTTTATTTTACCCTATAGTTTTTTACTTAGTGAAAAAGTTATTATGCAGTACACTACAAAATGAATTTAAGTAAGAATTGCTTTTCATGAATTTTCTGTGAATTCCTCTTTTGACTGATACTGTACCAAAATGTTCTAGATTTTGAGCACAACAGAGAGAGACCGTAAAAAGCACTTGCTTAGTACTTCATTGAATCCAACACATCATTTCTCCACGTAGTTCCACAAAGAGAGAACTGCTGTGTTGGGACCAATTCCAATACACATTCTGTCATTTCTCAAAAGTTCCATTGGCTTTAACTGAAGGATAATTGCACTTCTGCCCTGAAAGATGATTCTCTGTGGGATTGGGCTTCAGGATCGGTTGCTCCATTGGAATGGGAAATCATCTTATTTAACACCAATTAACTAAGCAGTGGGACTTGAGGTTCCCAATGATCCGAAAAGCCGCAATAATCACAGAGACTGTGTATGCTTCACTCAAAACAGCAGCAAGGCTACAAGTGCCATTTAACTCCCTCTGGAGATGGAAATCCAAAACAAGGGAGAGGTGTGAGAAGAGAGGTGCATTGTTTCTCCTTTACAAAATATGAACGGTCAGAACTCAAAAGTTTTCCATGATCATGCCTAATTTTTGGATTTGATTTGAGCTACAAAGGTTTATGAAGACACTTATGAGTTTATTTGAACAACCAGTGATACAGTGTGTTCATCGGACAGATCACTGTTTTCTCACTTTTTTCCTTGCTGCGGGCACATCAAACATCTGGATTGATCATTGCCATCAAAAGAATGCCATAAGGCAACAGTTATTGTATGACCATATAAGCAATCCAGTTCCATCAGTTATCCAGTTCCATCAGTAGACCACTTTTGTTGTTACACTGCTGGTCAAAATCCACCAATCATTGTTCTTTTGGTTGAATTGTGTGCTCAAGTAGAGTTCACTTGCAGTACTTCAGTGAGGGTGAGAGTGTATTTGTTTTTGGTCTCTTACCTGTGTTGCAGCACAACATGATGTGAGTGGCTATGGGTAAGGACTCTTCTACAGATGTGTCCCTCTTGCTCAGCTTCCCTTTACTCTGGTAACCATTGCTCCTTGTCTTGGCGTCAAGCGGAACTAATTATCTCTGTTGGACTTAAAATCAATGCTGTACTTCACTTCATCCCTCAGCGCCCATCCCTGTGAACATACGGTTGGCGGGATGTAATTGTGTTATTGTAGAACAGGACCGAAGGATCTACAGTGTAATAGCGGTGACTGGCCTTTGTCTGGCCATGTTCAGACAGTTTATTTATTTAAGAAGCCATGGTCTCTGCCCAGCCTGGTGCCACTGTTGGGCTCAATAACATAAATTGTTCTCACTCAGTGTCCCATTAACCAATTGCTAATGGTTCAAGGCCTACTCCCAGTCAAGGTGGCCTTGTGACAGATGGATGTCTCCATGATCATGAACTGCTCGATATCCAACTCTCTGGAGTCTCTAGAATATACGCAATGGTTGTGTACGAATGCTAGACATGTTTTTGGTCTAAGGTGCTTTATCAGTGCAGTTCAGGCAATAAGATTATAAAATCGTAAGCTAATATGAATAAACCTTCTATGATTGAGAACTCCTCTAGAAAACTAAATCTGATGAAACCTGACGATGTGTACAGGATATTTTGCAGTTGTACCACCACTGCCATTCAGCAGTTTAATACAGTAATTTCATTACTGTATCATATTAACATCTTTTTCCATATCAAAGCTCTTGCAGACACTGACAGGAATGTTGCTACATTCATATAGAGTTTTGTTTACATAATCCCTTTCCCTGTGACTGGATCAACTTCAGCTGAGTCCCCTGTGTGTCTCATAAGGATACTGTGGGGTCTTATCGCATGTAAGCCTTGAGAATCTGCAACCTACTTCAGCACCACAGGAACCCACACAAACCCTAATCTGGTAAAAGTGTTCCATCTGCTTTCCTAATCCAGAGTCACCCTTATGCGCAATGCTTTTGAACCAGCCCCTCAGTTACCAGTACTTCAAGTTCTGTCTGTTTAGAGTAGCCATCAACAGAGGTATGCATCTCAATAGACAGGAAAATTGAAAAGTAAGTGAATAAATATGGTAAATAGACATTTACTTGTGTAAGAATAGAGGGAGCTGGTTTGGCCTTTGGAAGGGCGTTTAAAGTCTGTGGCAGTTAAGTGGCTGGGCAGGATTTATTTGTTAGGGAAAGTGCCAACACTTCATAGTGGTCTAACCAACAGTTTTATTCTTCAAGTAGATATCACTCTTTGCAACCTGTAAGGCCAAAAGGATCTGGCTTCCTACTCTTCTGTTCTGTGTTCTTTATGCCAGTCTCTGACCGAACAGCTGATGATGGCCAAAGGTACAGATCTGTTGCACCTATCACTGGAATTTCAACATTTGCTGTGTTGCATGTGCTTATTCTGGAAAAAAACATAGCGGAGCGGATTAATTGATATTCCCATACAATGTAGTATTGTTTCATCAGGCATTCATTCAAATTTTTGCTTTCACTGATTTAAGCTTAAGCGTCCCACTCCACAACAGCCTTACACTGAATGACTTAATATCATATCCCATCCATTTTATGTATCAAAACTGTGATTTGCCAATTATCACAACGTTTAAGCATGAGTAATCAAAATGATATGCCTGCTTTTCCATTTCTGTAATCACACTGTGTCATAATGCTATGCTAATCATGGTTTTCAAATAATCAAGCGTGCACTTTTAGGTTTTGCAGTGTATGCTGAAAAATGCTCTGTGTACACTCACAGTGTAGAATTATTCCTGGTGGTCTTTGTTGAAGATACGTCATGCCCTAGGATTGACTGCACTAGGGATGGCTAATACTGCAGTATTAGGGTCTGTCTTCTTTTTCACTGTGTCTGCTGTCAGACCTATGTTGACTGCATGCACAGTATGACAGGTTTGTTTATATTAGAGTCTCTCTCCCTCAGGGCATTCAGACCTACCTGGGAGAGCTGCATGCATCAAAGCATGTTGCTGACTGAAGTGTTGTGAACCTTGGACGAGCATGTTCAGACAGATTAATTAAATGAAAGAGACACTCAGGATGGAGATCGGTTGACTCAAAATGACAGCCTGAATGCCAGCACTGCTCAGTAGATGTATGCAGTTAAAGTGAAATATGTCTGTGCCAATATTAATAATGGTCAACCTGTAGCCAGTGGTTATGATACTGGACAGACAGCTTCTCACCCTGCAACTTCGGGATGTCCACAAACACAGTTTATTATTTTCCTCGTTGTAAAGCTGCTTTTGTAGAAGACGTTAGTGACACATTTGTCTCCTCTGTGTCAATATAGCCTCATGACATTTCATGGAGGGCCCAGCGAAATACTGGGCTGTGATGGGGCTACTCATAAGTTTCATTTCCTCTCTCACTCAGTTTGAGATCCATTAAATGCTCCTTTCTCAGCAACAACAATTTCAGGTCGATATTTTATCTTGATTTTATTTTTGTGATTTATCTAGATTTCAAATGTTCTCTTAGAGAAGTTACACTCTCCAAACTGTGACTGAAATTTGTATTTATTGTCTCCTGCATAATCTTGTTGTTGAACATGTAAATTGTATGTCCCCATTTTCCACAGAAGAAATATTCATGTCTAAGACTGAGAGTGCAGTGAGTTTACTTTTTATTCATCGTCTCAAAGGCAAGGTCAAAAGTAACTGAACAACAGCTTGAACCCTTTTAACGGTGCCTACTCCAAGTGCCAAGTGCAACACCAAAATTGGTTTCTGGAATGTGTGTAAGCTGTACAAAACTATAAAGCTCACACAGGTCCCAGCTGAAACGAAGCATTACAATCTGTACATCCTGGGAGTTAGTAAGAGTAGATGGACAGGCTCTGGAAGAGTGAGAACAAGGACAGGCGACAGAGTGTTTTTTTCAGTGAGGGAAGATAACCATCGCCATGAGGGAGTAGCCTTTATCTTGGGAAAGGGATTGGAGAAATGTCTGAAGGAGTGGAAGCCAATCAACAGTAGGCTGATATTGGCAAAACTGAAAGGGAAGCATGCCAACTTGACCTTGATTTAGTGTTATGCATCAACTAATGACAGCAAAGATAGAATCAAAGAGAGTTTTTATGAACAGCTGCAGGCAGAAATGTGAGCAGTGCCACAACATGACCTACTGGTTGTGATGGGTAACAATCAAATAGACAGGACCATGGGGAAACACAGATGTGGTGTTATGAACAAAGATGGTTAGAGATTAGTGGTACTGTGCTTTTCCTATAATCTTGTGATATGTGATGCATTATTCCCACACCAGGACATTCAAATGTTTACATGGTGCTTAACCAGTGGTAGGGATAGGAACGAGATTCATCACTCATTAATTAACAGCACGTGGAAATGCTTCTTGCTTGATGTTAAAATAAGGAGAGGAACAGATATTTGGAGTGAACACCATCCTGTGATGGAATACAGAGTTGAAACGGAGGGGCACAGGATGCAAAAACACTTGTGATCAAGAGATTTGGCATTGAAAAACTGCAGGAGGGAAAGGTGACGAATACCTTCAAGTTCTCCCTCAAGTCAGAACAGATGCCAAGCCCTAGTTGCCATGAGAGACAGTGTATCAAAAGAGCAATGAGGATTGTTTAAAAGCTTTCAAGAGGGAAAAAGGAAGAAAGGGTGGATAAAACCAGATACGTGGCAAACAACAGAGGAAACACAACAGCTGAAGAAGAAATTTGCAGATGCTACATCAGGAAAATTACAAGAGAGGTAAAATCTTCAATACCAGGAGGAAGATAGAAAGGTCAAAATGAGATAGATATCTTGGCACCAGCAGTAATATTACTATCAAAGGCAACCAAGGAAGACTGCCGTCAACAGAAAGGGAATAAGCAGCTTGCCTGGCAGAACACTTCAAATAAGTTCTGAACAGGTCATCACCTGCTAAAGTAGCTGTCATACAAGAAGCAGTGACTGACCTTGACATTGACACTACTCCAACTGACAAACAAGAAATTGTAATCTCTTGAAAAACATAAAGTCCCAGGACTAACCTGTTCAAAGCAGACCCTGAACATGGTTCCAAAATTCTGTAGCCACTGTTTACAGCAGTTTGGGAGGGTAGGAAGGTATGTGACAACTGGACCAGAGGTATTATTGTGAAGGTACCCCAAAAAGAAGTACTCAGCTACTGCAATAACTGACCAATACAGTGTGTCGCAGAGAGCTGTAGATAAACTTCATTGACTTTCAGAGAGCATTCACAAGGAGTCTCTGGTCTATCTTGCAAGCCTGTCTAATCCCAAAAGAGGTCACACTACTCATCAAGAGCTTATACACCAACTTCACATATAGTGTAGGAAATAGTAACATCCTTTTTGAAGTGAAAACGAGAGTCAGACAAGGTTGTGTGATGTCAGCATTGCTATTAAACTTGGTCACTGATGGGCATACATCTGACGATGTGCCAATAGGCATTAGATGGACACTCTTTTCTGAACTTTTCTGATCTTGACTTTAACAATATTATATTATTATTATTTTGTACTTTCATCATCACATGCAGGAGACGACCAACTGCCTTAACGCCCTTGCACCACCAATAGGTCTGAGAATCAGTTGGACAAAAACTGAAGTTGTGACACTCAAAGTCATCAACCCATCACCAAACAAAGTAAATGGAGTAGACTTTTCCTTCAAAGAAAACCTTACCCACGGTGGCAACACAGTCAGGTGTGATGGAGGGTTAGGCGGGAATGTCTTTGGAATGCTTAACAATGTGTGGAAATCATCCCAGGGCACGCACCCACTCCAAGCTCAAGCTGTACAAGGGTCAAGTATTGCAGCGCTTCTCAAACTATGGGCCGTGGACCGGTGTTGAGGATTCTGCCAAGTCCCTGCCCCCTTGACTGAACCTCCTGCTTTGAAAATAACATTTTATTAAAGATTCTAGACTGTTAAGCATTCCCGCCTGCCAGAACTCGCTAAAAATTCTAGAATCTTGAATAAAATGTTACTATTCTTACCTGGTGAGTGACAGAAGCAGCGAGCATAATTTGACTGGCGCAGCGGCAGGGCTCTGCAGACCGGTAGTTTCCTTGTCACAGACCAGCACTGGTCCATGGTCCATAGTTTGAGAAATGCTTGAGTATTGTCAATTTTTCTGTATGGTGCAGAATGTTGTATAATGTCAGAAGGTGACCTGAAAAAGCTATCAGCCTTCCACACAAAAGATCTGACCTGAAAAGAATCATGGACATCTTTTGGCCAAGAAGAATTTCCAATGAAGACCTACTCATGCTGTGCAACCAAGAGAGTATGGCCACCATCATAATGAGACAACGCTGGAGATGGATTGGACATGTAATATGAAGAGAGAGCAGCTTCATTAGCAAAATTGCACTACACTGGACACCAGAGGTGAGATGCAAGCGAGGCAGGTCCAGAAACACATGGTGTCAGACTGTGGAAATAGAGAATAAGACCCTGAACCACAGCTGGGGTACCATAGTAAAAGTTGGCCCAAGACTGAAATTAGTGAGATGCCTTTGTTGCTGCCCTACATTGACAGTAAGTAAGTAAGAACGTATGACATATGTTCTCCCGGAGGAGAGGTATTATATGGAGTTATACTCTCCAAACCGTGACTGATATTTGTATTTATTGTGTCATGGATGATCTTGGAAGAGACATATTCTTGTCTAAGACTGAGAAAGTGCAGTACGTTTATTTTTTTTTTATAACAAATTACATTATTCATTTACAAATGACATTATTCTTCATTGGTAGACCTCTAAAACTGTAGTGCTGATTAGGTTTTGTATTTTTCCAGGGCCTTCATTCCCAATTTAAATCTTTACATCCCTTGTCTTTTATTTGAACTGGCAAGCTAAAGCCCTGGATTAACAGATAGAGCTGACGAATAGTTTTTGGTGCGGTTCATGGCATTTGTTGATGTTACCAGGAGGTGAACACCACTGATGATTACATCTTTATATCTGGCCATCCTTTGTGCGTCAGCACTAAGTCTGCAGTCCCCAGCTTCATGTTTTGTTTTTTTTTTTAATAAAAATTTGGTCAGTTTTGGAGAAAACCTGAAACTTTTGCTGGAGAATGAAAATGCCAATTTTGGAGAACACGTCTTCATGTACTGTTCTCTGTCAGTTATTGATTGGTAAGTAAACAAAGAATCCTGATATCCTCCACTGCTGCCTTGTTCAATTTATCAGTAAAGCTGAAAAATAAGAGAAATTTAATGTGCCGCTTTACATCATGCAGGCAAACATAGTTATTGTTTTAAAGCTATCAGACACCACTGTGTGTTACCATCTAATGACTGTTACTGTTAAAGGAGCACAATCTACAACTCAGCTAGAACTCATTAGAACATGCAAATGTCAAATAACCAAAGAAAACAGGCTATAACTGTTTTGTAACACATCATTGATCGGTTACTGATTGATAATCAAGTAATATATTACTGTATGATGACATGCTAACTGCAGCTGACAGAAGTGTAATCAGACAGCCATAGATGGAGATTCAAGTCATGTGGACTTGGTAATTTTTTTTTTTCTTTTTCTTTTTTTTTTTTACACATGAGAATTATTGTACGTGCAAGTGTAATTATTGCATGCCAAATGTGCAGTTTTTTTTAAAATGAATACTCGGTGCAGTTTTTTTCAGCTATCTTATATGCAGTGCTGTATACATACTGCTGCTTAAGTAATTGTTCTGTCTACTTTAATCACCTCAATTTAGTTTAATTTGTCTAACTTAGTTAGTTTAACTTAACTTAACTTAACCTCAATTTTGTAGTACTTTTACAGTGACAGTGAAGCAAATTTAAATGAACTGAATTCAAGTTCATGACTTCACTCAGCTTAAAATGTAATTCCAAATATTTGTCTTTGAATGAAAACAAATTGTTGTTTTACTTCACTCTAATTACTAATTCAAAGTTCTAGGGGTCCGGTCCTTCACCATCAACAGATGATGAGCAGTGTGAGCTTTCCTTGCATGCAGTGCGCTCTGTGGTCCCCATCAGCTGTAGAACATTGTGGCATAGTGGTCTAGTCCTGTGCGAGAGAGTTTGGCCTTTAAGGTTCAGCCAGCTAAATTGTCAAATGTCAATGCTGGGCAGGTCCTGTAATGCAAGACTCCCCTCCCCTCTGTGATCCTCATCGACTGAGTGCATTAGTGTGTTTGCCTGGGATCAATGCAGCTCTCAGGATGCTTGGCATGCCTGTGGGTCCCTTTGCAACATTAATGATTGCATGGCAGCTCGGAGTTTGGAAGGAGGCTGGTGCTCTTGCGTGTCCACCAGATATTAACCTTCTCTCGTTGCTGCTCCGCAGCTCAGTCTGAACTGAATCTGAACTGACATAATGCGCTCCCTGTCTGAGAGTGTGTTCATCAATGGCTTACTAACTTATATGGCAGGTGAATAATTCTTTCATACAGAAGGCTGATCAGTATTCTGTAATTTTTCTTTATGTGTCAGGGTTTTTTTGTAGGTATCATTGGACTTCTAAGTAGAGACTTTCAGTTCTAACAAAAAACTGACAGTAATAATATGCACTGAAACTAACAGACTAATGGACTTCTAGAAAGTCAGGAAGCATGCAAAATGTGTTGATGAATTCTGTATCTCATATTAAATTGAAACCCTGTGCTGTGCATGATTTATGAAGCCCAGTGAGGCTGTGGAAGAGGGCTCAAATCCAACTGAACAGAGACAAAACAATCCCAGCCACCAGACAATATGTTTTTTTCTACAGGCAGAAAAGAACATGGAATATACAACCAATACTACTAAGAGAGGTATTACCATGCAGTCCTAAAATCTCCTTTTATAATAGATAAGGCTATGGTTGCATGTGTGATGTGAATGGGCGAGAGAGAGAGAGAGAGAGAGTGTGTACCAATGGCTTTTCTTTGTGGAAATCTCAGACAGCATTGTGGTTGTGCATACTGAGCAGTTGAGGTGTTTGAGCAGTGAGGAGCTGTGGTAATCCAGGCATTACGGCCCTTCACTGGAGGTACTGAAGCTCTAGCTCTGTGGCTGGCAGCTGTTGCTAGGCACTGTCGTGCTGTGTGCGCCCCGTTGTCTTCATATCAGCTTTGTTTTTCAAGTGTTCTGAGTTCTCCTCACCTTATGCACCAGTTTACTTCTCTCTCTCTCTCTGTCTCTCTCTCTCTGTCTCTCTCCCTCTCCCTCTCCCCGTCTCTCTTTTTCTTTCTCTCCCTCTTTCTCTTGCTCTCTGTGCCCCATGTATATGCACATAGAATTTGGTCCTATTTTTTTTTCTTGTGGTCTCTCTTTCACATTCTGGCAAGATACCCTTTTTCTCTCTTTCACTGAACCCCCCCACCCCCCACTGCTGTCTCTTTCTCTCCAGTTAATTCTCCTGTATTTCTTTCACTCTGTGAAATTGGCCTTTTAGATTACAATCTTTTAAATCTCTTTGGTACCTTTGGCTCCCCACCTCCTGACAAATACAATAATAGCCAGTCTGATGGTCCCAGTGGCCTTCAGGCAAAGCTATAAGCACTAAGACTCTGACCACTCAAATCTTTGGCTGGGTCATCCACTCTGCCATCGATTGTGTGCTGCTTGCTCCAGTAATCTGCTAGATGACTGTGTTTACTGGGATTAACCTGTTGCAGACCAGAACAACCTCTCGCATTTTTCAAGCACACTTACACACGCAAACATACACACACACACACACACACACACACACACACACATCACATGCATTTTCTCTCCATCTCTCTACCCCCTCCCCTCATTTTCTTTCCCTTTCAAACCCCTGCTCCCACACGCATGTGCATAGTTCTGTATTTGGTCTCGATATTATTCTCGAAATCAGCAAAAATGGATGCAAATCTTGGAAAACTAATTCTTTGTATGACAGACTTTCAAAGGGGTTGAGGAAAAAGTAATAATCCTAATGTAATGCAATAACCAATATTAGCATATTGCGAAGATGTTCTGCTATTTTGCCTGATAACTTGATGCCTAGCATCAGCATTCAGTGGGAGAATGACTTCATTTGTTCTGGCCAAGCTAACAGTAAAAAGCCATGTCTAAATGCTGCAGAAGACGCCCTGCCAAGCAACACTGCGGTCACATTAAGGATAAGCCGCGATGGTGGGGCCCCCTACTGAATCATTCAAACCATTTAATCACCATTGAGACAGTACAATTTTCCTCTATACTGGCATAATTTCTCCTGGCTTATACCTTATCTACCTGCCAGCAGTGCTGTGTTAGGGGAGAAAGCAATTGATATGGCATTTCTGAAGAGAGGGCGGAAAGAGAGCATCACTGCAAAGCTTTTGAAAGGTAGAAGATATAATGAGTAAATATCATAATCAGAGTACAAGGATGTGTATTGTCTTCATAAATCATTTAATTTGTTTGCAAAGAAGACATGTACTGATGCCAGGGGCCGTTAGTTTCTAATGTAAGTATGGAGACATGAATAAAGCCAGCGAGTTCACCTTGCTGGCTGGTTGCATGGGGAAATGGTGTGTAAACAGAGCAAATGAATGTCCTTTTTTGTGCTTGCCTTTTGTAATAAATTCATACCATTGAAATCTGTCACAGCCCCCCCCTAAATCTGCCCTGATTGAAATGTCAAATTTCCCTCCACCCCTACTCACATCTTCCTCATGAACTCTTCTTCCCCGTGCTCCATTCCTTTTGATCTAATCCAAACCCATGACTTTCACTGAAGTAGATATAGGCTTTACATTACATTCCCATAGAATTCCCCCCTTATATAGACATATATCACTATCTATCAGCCCTCTGGCTGGATTCATTATGCTTCAGTCTTTTTCCCCTGACTTGGCAAATGATCAAATGGAGGCTTTTGCAGAGACTGTGTGTGTGTGTGTGGCTGTGTGTCTGTGTGCGTATGTGTTTGCATGTATGCGTGTGTGTGTGTGTGTGTGTGTGTGCAGTGATGCAGAGTTCCCTTACATGGCTTTGCCTCTTGTAGAAATGGCTGCAGGATGTCTGGTCTCCAGCTCCAGCAGGGCAACCCAAAGAAGCAGGGTTAGGGTGGTGGAGCTCTTCTTACTTTTGGTTATCCAGGTAGACATGGCATATCTGACTAAGATCCTACCTTGTCTTTGTGTAAAATCTTGTCCTGCTCACGTGCAGGACTGTGCGGCATTGTTGAAGAGGTCATATCGGAGGCCATGCTGGAGCAGCTTGAGGATGTAAGCCATGGGCTTATTGTCATCTTGTGAAAACGGGAGCAATGGGCTGAATGGAAGATTGCTTCAGCTGTGGACCATTATGTAAGGCCCTGTGTGTAATCACAGACATACAGTGAAACTCTTTAGATGAAATTGCGTAGTTTTATCTCCTAAAAACAGCCCAGCAAGAGAGTAATTAATGGAAAAAAAATGTATTCAAGTTCTTTACCGTCATATGAGCTTGGGAGGCGCTAATCATCCCAAGTCTCCATAGAAAAACATGTGCTGTATTTTCAAGCTTCAGTTTCAAAATAGAACAAAAGAGGAAAACTGCATAAGTAAACTATAAATGAGTGATAAAAGGGAGCAGTTATGCAGATGTAACTTACATAATGCTGGATGTGATAGATTTGATGTACTGTCATCACTCAGAGAAAAGACAAGACATACCATACATACAGTCGATTTAGAGAATTTAAAAAAAAAAAAAACCTCAACACTGGCCGCATGGCCATTATACTGACAGCTCAGTTTAAGATGATGATGCTTTTTGAAATCTAAGTAAAGGGCTATGGTGAATTTCCACAGAGTGCTCAGAAACCGATCTCGCTGGGAAGTCAACTGCCCTGTATTTGTTTTTTATGGGCTCTCCGCTCAATCGAGTGTGCAATTGCTAGTTTAGTGGAGTGATAGCATGGCTGGGGAATAAAATGGTCAGGAGTGAAAACAATGTGCACGAGAAAGGGAATCAATCGGTTCCCTGGAAATCAAAAAGATCAAAGGGACCTTATGGTGCCATGATGACATCTGTCATGGTGGACACACACCTGATGTTGGCCGTTCCCAAGGGGAATGTCATTTTAAGAGACAGACATTTCTTATCCGTCTTGGATCATTTCCCGGGGCAAAGTCCGGCCACTGTCGTGGGGGGGTGGGGAGGGGGGGGGGCATACTCTGGCCGTCTTTAGCGGTCCCGCTTTGACAGTTGACAGAATGAGGTGGAAGACTTCCAATCCCATCCATCAAACCTGTAGAGGAGACGGACGTCACACGCTCTGTTCTGCTCTGATCAACCCATCAGTGGATTAGGCAGACCTGGGGCTTCATTCAGTCGCTCTCTGAACGTTTGTTTTGACACGGAGCTGTGTGTCATGTGTTATGTCCTTCAGTGCTGATAAATAATTAAAAAAAAAATGTCATGTTCATCTTGCTTTTGATGTGACTTCTAAAACAGAAACAGTATGGACTATGAGACTATACAGTTCACCAGCTTCAAGTCTATGCAGTGCCTAGAGTGGTAAGATTAAGACCTTTATAGGACAAAACATTTAAGAAAAGCTCGTAGAAACCTCTGTTCTGGTGCAGTGACGGGCTGGTTTAGTCTGTCTCATGGGACAGGTATATCTCTTTGCTAAGAACACTCATCTGCTTGCAGGAAGCCCTGCCCTCTGGTCTGTTTAAAGGAGAAATTGACTGCTTCTCAGACACATTAGACAGTTGCACTATGGCGGTGCCTGATCATAAATAATGCGTGCGGCAGAAACATCAGTCGAGTGTTTAACCATCAGCGCGATGTTTAGTCAAGGGCTGCTGGGTTAGGATTGTGAGCTCATCAGTGCTCGACCTTGGAAAGCCACGGGAAGAACCAGCGTTTTAGTATAAATAAAAAAAACAGATCTCTATAGCTTAGAATAAAAAGAGAAGAGGAGAAAGTGAGAAATTAAAAAAATGAGAAGAAAGACGGAGATTTAACAAAATGAATGAGCGAGAAAGAGAGTTAGCATTTGACACAGAGACTGCGAGCAGTCAAGTGCGGAGAATATGTGATTCAGACCTCCGTCTTAACGCGCCAGGGGCTCAGCATCTGGGAAATGTAATTTGCCTTGGTTTTCTAGAGTAAAGTGTTAGTGTGGGGGGCCAGGTAGGTCTGATGTAGTTACATTTGCATGTTAAAGCAAGCATGATCAGAAAAAAAAAAATCTTTAAACAGCGTTGTAAACAAGCGGGGGTTCAGTGTAGACGGAACACGGGGCAAACAAAGTCAAAGCACAATGCCTTAAGCACAATTCTTATGCCTTTCTCATTTCTCAGCGGCACACAGCGAGGAGCAGTGATTGTTTAACACCACACGCATTAGATCCCTCTACTTTGCATGACCTTTACAAATGTCTGTACAAGTGCACTGCATAAGAGTCTGCACACAAATAGCATATCGGGATTAAGGTGTATGTGTGTGCGGATCAGTGTTTGAACGTGGGTGTTGGAGTCAGGGTTTTTGTGTGTGTGTGTGTGTGTGTGTGTGTCTGAATCAGGCTTTGTGCATGTGTATGAGAATCAGGGTCGTGCAAAAGTGAGGTAAGTAGGGTTTTGTGTGTGTATGTTTGTGCAGATCATTGTAGGAGCGTGTGTGTTGGGATCAGGGATTTCTTTGTACATGTGTGCAGATCAGGGTTTCTATCTGTGTACGACTGACTGTGAGCATATGGATGCACACACTCAAATACCGTTAATGTTTACGCAGCGCTTAGGGCTGGATTCACTAAAGGTTTCCTTGTGTTTTAGCGAGTGTACGATTTCTAGGGTTATGCACAGAGGTGTGCTTCTCTTAAAGTGAGGACCTATATGATTTGTGAATCATCAAAGTAATGTGCAGTTTTGGGTATTTCTATGGGA